>NC_141548.1:30690000-30990000 GCF_021556685.1 Rattus norvegicus
CACAGGGGTGAGCAGCCAGCAGAAGGTGCAGCAGAGCCCAGAATCACTCAGTGTCTCAGAGGGAGCCATAGCCTCTCTCAACTGCACTTTCAGCGACAGTGCTTCTCAGTCCTTTTGGTGGTACCAACAACATCCCGGGAAAGGCCCCAAAATGCTGATATCCATATTCTCCAATGGCAACAAGAAAGAAGGCAGATTCACAGCTCACCTCAATAGAGCCAGCCTGCATGTTTCCTTGCACATCACAGACTCGCAGCCCAGTGACTCGGCAGTTTACCTCTGTGCAGCGAGTGCACAGTGATCCCCTGGCACCTGCAGCCTGCATCTAAACTTACTGGGCTTCCACAGGGTCTGAGCTAGAGTTCAGAATGTAAAGGGGAGCAATTCTGCTTATTCTCTTTGTCCTCCATAAGCAATGGGAATTGGGAGGCACACAAGTGTTTGACTTATAGGGGTACTATTTTATTATTCTGATAATGCATAGTACACATATTGGTATGGCTGAAATATTTTTCAGTTTAATCGAAAAAATGTATACATTATATTCTGATCATGTTTTGAACTCCCCCAATTCCTTCCGTATTCTCTCCACCTCCCCAAACAACAAATATTATACCTACGTTCTCTATATATCTTTAGAAGACAATCAGTCACATAAAAAAATTAAAAGAAAGAAAAAGCAAAAGATACACACATATGAGCCATTTTGGACTAGGAGGTAACTTCCTATCCTAATTCCCTGCCTGGCTGCAGTCCCTCCGAGCAAACCCAGCAGTAGAAAGAACAGGTTCTGACTTCTCCTTTCTGTATTTCATTCCCTGGGTCACAGCTCTGACTGCATCCCTGGAGGCCTGCTGTCATCTGGGACAACCAGGTGAAACTCCCATGATCCAAACACCTCCTTACTGGTCCCCTGTTTTAGGTCTGCTCTATCCCCGATGTTCTTCAACTTCTTGTTCACCTCTCTACCTACAATCCTGGAGGTCTGCAGCTATTGGGGATCACCACCATCTCTGCCTGCATCCCTGGAGGTGATGTGGCTACCCAGGGCCACCAGAGGCCTGAAGCCATCATGGACTACCAATTCTGCTTGCATCACTGGAAGCTTACCAACACCTAGGACCCCCAGCTCTATCTGTAACCTCAAAGACATCAGGGACTATAAGTTCTATGTGCAGTCCCAGAGACCTGTTGCCATCAGGGACTGCCAACACCAGGGACAACCAGATGGCTAAAGGCCAGCATAAGGACACAGTCAATAAAAGCCTGGAAAATATGGCACACCCAGAACCCAGCTATCTTACTACAGAGGCCCTGGATAACTAACACACCTGAAACACAAGAAAATGACTTTAAACCTATTCTTATGAAAATGATAGAAGCCTTTAAGGAGGAAACAAATAAATCCCTTAAAGAAAGACAGGGAAATAAAATCAAACAGGTGAAGGAAATGAATTAAACTGTTCAAGTCCTTTGAACAGAAATAGAAGCGATAGAGAAAACACAAATGGAGGGAGTCCTGGAGATGGAAACCTAGGGAAGAACAGGAAACCCAGATGCAAGCATCACCAACATAATACTAGAAATAGACAAGAGAATCTTAGGCACAGGAGATACAATAGAAGAAATTGACACATTGGTCAAAGAAAATGCTAAATCTAAAAAGCTTCTAGCACAAAACATCCAGGAAATCTAGGACACTATGAAAAGGTCAAACCTAAGAATAATAGGATTAAAAGAAAGAGAAGATTCCTAGCTCAAAGGCCCAGAAAATATCTTTAACAACCTAACCTAAAGAGATTCCCATAAACATACAGGAAGCTTACAAAACACCAAACTAGTGTGCCTACAAACAGACTGATAGGCAGCCCACCCCCTAATGGAGCTGCCTTTGAGATCCTACATGCTCAGTGTAGTGTAGAGGTGCCACATGCCATTTACTAGCTTGTCACAAGGCATAATAAGAGATGTCACTTATGATTCTTAAGAAAAAAGATACGATCTATTTTTATTAATGATTTTTGTTTGATCATCAAGGAACTTTAATGTTTTTATTTTGTTTTTATCACGTGTGTTGGGGGGTGACCACAACGTGTGTTGGTTGGAGCACAGCTTTCCAGGGTCATTTCTTTCCTTCCTTAGTGGAACCTCAGGGTGATCTGGGCATCAGACTTGCACAGGAAGGACTATCCAGTCCTTCTCTAAGCAAACACATTTTCCTTCTGCAAGTATTTAGTAGCTGTCTGTATGAGGAACAGGGAAAGTATTCCAGGGTCAGATCACTGATGTCGGCTGGGCTAACAGGCCAGCAATTCCATTTGTAGCACCATCAGGTAAATGAGCACACAGAGACTTCCTGTAACATCTGGCTGTCACCTTGCAAATGCCTGAGCCCAGCCCCAGAAACCACAGACACTCACTGTGGCAAGTGCTGTTCTAGTAATGTCGATGTCAATGGGAATGACCAGCTCTACGAAGGGTTAATTTTTATTTTCTTCATCTACATGTTTGTATATGACCTTGACAACAATTTGAGTAAATAAGCAATTGATAATGGGCTACTTGTTAATTGTCATTTAAGTGAAATAGACCATTATCTGCGTTGCTCCTCTGTGAATGCTTAGCATCACAGTACTAGAGGCCTGAGGACCATCAACCCTCCCTTTTCCTTCTTTCCTTTCAGTAACTAACTCGATTCCTTCCTTCTCCACAGTAAGTTATGGTAATGTTGAATTAAAGAAACTTAAACATTGGGCAGAGCAGTCTTCATGTGTCTGGAACTGTGCGGCTCAGTGCTGAGGGTGTGGCAGGAGTTATCAAGCTATGAGCAGAAGTCAGAAAGAAGGGTGGGCCATCTGTCTTCATAAATGGAGCTTTAGTGGCCAGCAGCTGAGCCCACTCACGTAGACACTGAGCACCCGACTTCATGCCAGAGTGGTGAGCTGAGTACTTACATCAGAACTCAGAAACCAAACTACTCAGAGTCTGTACAGACTGGGCTTTCTGTGGAGAAGTTTTCAAAACCTGAAGTGTTTTGAGATGTTGAGTTTTTCTTTTAGATAAAGGAATAACATTTTTTTTTGTTTTTAATGTTTATTTCATTAGCATATTTGTTTTACATAATATTCGAAGGGATGATTCCATAAATGCATACAGTATGCACTGAGCATACATCATCTCACTTACACACACCCCATACAATGCTTCTCAGTCTTCAGCAACAATTAGGATGTTTTCATAGGGACCTTTTTTTTTACATCTAGGCAGAGGAATATGGGACATTTGTTTATTCTAAGGCAATGTGTCTCATTTCACTTCTATTTTTTTTTGCTGAAAGTAATTAAGTTTTGGTCATCTTTTTGGCTGAAAATAATCTTCTTGACTCTACATCTGATCTACTCTGGAGAGAGCTACATACATGTGCATGTGCATGTGTAACCGTGTTATACCATAAACGTGTGTGTGTGTGTGTGTGTGTGTGTGTGTGTGTGTGTGTGTAAAACTATGTTTTCTGAGTGGGCTTCCAGACATAGGATAAACAGTAGTTATGATTTTGATTTTCTGAAGCATTTCACATGACTTTCCACAGTGGCTCTATTTATTTATATTCCCTTCACTATTCCTGAATCCGTTCACCATACTCCCTCCTCAGCATGGTCTTTAATGAGATGAGTGACCTGGCGCCTAACCCTGGTTTTGTTTTCCATTGCTCCACTCGCTATTGACACTGCGCACTCCACATCCTTGGCTGTTTGACTCTTCTCTTCTCTGTTCACATCTTCTGTCTGTTATTAATTGTGTAACTTCTTTTGTTATTGTTCTCAATTTAACCCTGTGACAGAGAACAGTTGGAAAATACTTTCTCCTATTATGATTCTTAACTTTACAGATTGTTTGACTCCGTTGCAGACCTTTTTAATCTGATATAACACATTCCCTCATTTTTTAATAACTATTTCAAATTACCTAGATGACTAACTTACAATAGAACATCTTCCTTGATTTGAAGCTTTCATTTTATAATTTTCAGCAAACTGAGGACTAAGTGGGATAAAATATTCTGCAAATCCTTGTATCATAGATGTTTCTGTTGGTAAAGTTTTCAGAATAGCATGAGTATGACTTAAGCTATTATATACAGAAGGACAAACTCTAATGAATCTGCATTAACACTGTCACTATTTTCTTTCTTTGCAACAGGGATATGAACTGGGTGGTGGTGGTGCACATCTTTAATCCCAGCACTTAGGAGGCAGAGGCAAATGGATCTCTTGGGTTCTAGGCCAATCTGGTCTACAGAGTGAGTTCAAGGACAGACAGGGCTACACAAAGAAGCCCTGTCTCAAAAATAAAAATAAAAAAATGAAAAAGGTATGGGATGTAGTGCTCATGCCCATTGTTTTCATGCAAAGCATGAAATCAAATGGACACAAATGCCAATAAATTCACAATATATACTTTCCAGAGAGGGCTCCTTGTAGTTTCTTTAAACAATAATAGTATACAGTGAATGTTTATTAACAAATTCCCAAAGTAATTGACACAATGAAAAGAACCTATATACTATTACTTATAACACAGAAATAGAAAACCAAGGGAAAAAAACTTAGTCAATTACACCGTTATCAGTCTTTTGTGTTATAACTGTGAGCAAACCCGTTTGTCCCGTTATCCTTTTCACTAATACTGCAAGTTGAATTTTGTAGAATCTTTGTAGTCCTTTTTCGTTTGGTAATTGTGTAAAATCTGGGACATAAACAATTTGGAGCTAATTTTGCCTGCTCTGTGTATTTTTAGGGACCTAGAGAAGTGGCTCCTTACAGAAGAATCTTTATTTTTCTTAATTCTGAGAGGCACTGATACATCCGGGTTCTTGGAAGAAACTGGTCATGCTATGCTCTGAAACATATTTCTACAAGCTGAACCTCACACCTTACAGATTTGGCCACCAGTCATACTCACTGATATTTATATATTACATATTTACTCATTTTCAGACATTCTGGCATATTTTATGAGCTAAGGGCATATACATTTTAGAAACTGGACTACTGATGCTGATAATATCAAGCTTCTTAATTCAGTATTAAAATACCTAATATTAAGTATTTGGACTCAAGAATGCCAAGTACTGATTGGAGAAATGGGAAGCACAGGACACTGCTCTGACGTTTGAAGAAGAGGAATGGATGTTATATAAGTGTGGAGGGAGAAAAGATGCGCAAGGACTCCCTCTAAAGGGGTGACTGGTGCTCTCCTCAGGAGATCAGGAGGTGGAAACATATCAGTTCTTAAAGAATGAATGGACTAATCCCAGCAAGATGAGAGAGATGGGAAGGCATTAGAAGGCTCATGTCCAGGTATGTGTACCACATGGGACCCTGAAAGTGTACCTGCACCCCTCTGAACTCTCCTCAGAGCTCTGGCAGTGCTTCTGCAGCACAGAATATGTAGCCAAGTCTGACCCCTTCACAAATCGGTTTTCAAACTGAAGAAGCTGTGATCCACAGGGAAAATAGGGAGGACAGCTCTGCTTCCTGACTCCTCAACTAATGAATTCCTGAGGGGAAGCCTCAGCAGCTGGCACTGCAGCTATCAGGGAAAGAAAGTAAGGTGCCGGACTGGTACATGAGGTTCAGGCCTGGAACTGCTCATGATGTAGGGCAAGTGGCCTCCTGTAGACGACAGAGACACCAGAGTTCCTGCTAAAAAAATAACGGCTTTTTGTGCTTGTGATGTAAGAGAGTATCTTCAAATTTGAGGGGCTGTCATCCTGAAACCAAGGAACAGAACATCTTGGGCAGTTGAGTAAATGTTACTCTTTGTATTTCAACAAGCCCAAT
Source organism: Rattus norvegicus (assembly GCF_021556685.1). NCBI lineage: Eukaryota > Metazoa > Chordata > Mammalia > Rodentia > Muridae > Rattus > Rattus norvegicus. The sequence goes on from NC_141548.1 coordinate 30,695,844, forward strand.
GCCCTGAGTGGGAATTGCTGGCTGAGATACAGCGGACCTTTGTTTTCTTTTTCCTCCACATTGTTTGCTTACACCAACGCTGAGAGAGTTCTTCGACTAATTACTTGGTACCTTGTGGGATTTTTAAAAAAGAAAATCTGGCTCTTATATTAGCAAGACTAATACTTTCCTGACTGTTCGGGGCCAGAGGTAGAATCTGGGAAGAGCTGCTTAGAAGCCTTGAGTGAATTTGTATAAATCAAAGACATGAAGGACACTTCTCCCCGACAGTTCATCGCTGTTTGGCGCATGCTCTTCCTTTTGAATGTAGTGATTTTGCCTTACGTTGTAGACAACCAGGAAGGGAAGCAGATGTCTGTGGTCTGAGGGGGGCTGCAAGAAGAGTGCACTCCAACATCAGGTGTGTTCCTGAATCCTGACCTAAAGTCAGATTCCCTGCCTTGAGCTTGCTTCTTTTGTCCAGGTCAAATTCCTGCTAAGTATCTAGAAGCAAGTGGCACCAAAAGGCTCTCCACATCTCCCCCTTATTTATTTCATAAACAAGACTGAGCCTGTCTTAGGTCTTTCTGACAAGAATGCCTTCATTACCTATCCTGGAATATGCATTATTAGAAGCAATGCTATTCTGTTTTAGGTTGGTATGTCTCTGTGCAAAATCTTACCCGTCCTTGGCTTGCCAGCCCGTTAAATTAATAACTCTGTATGGGGATCCACTTTTAGTTTCAAACCATGTATTTTGGCAGACAACATATTGATGTTGTTAAAAGCAAGTTTTGTCACAATGGGCAGGAATGATATTATTCACAGGACAAAAAGGGCTAGCATGATCAAGTTATATATGCCATCCTTGAAGCTTGACCAAGATAGGAATACTGAACTTAGGCCACGAATAATTTTATCAGCAATATCTGTGACATCAAAGCTCAGCAGAGCAGCATTCTTTAAATTTAATTTATAATCTTGGTTTGCAAAGTTAAAACTTCCAGAGGTTTTAGAATTATGCCAAATACTCTACAAGTGTCTTTCAACCTTTTCCCAATTATAGTGACTATCATTGTAAATTTTAAAACTAACACAAACTTATTGATATTTATCATGACACTCAAAATTGCCTCTTATTCTTTTTTTTTTCTTTTTTCTGGAGCTGGGGACCGAACCCAGGGCCTTGCGCTTGCTAGGCAAGTGCTCTACCACTGAGCTAAATCCCCAACCCCGCCTCTTATTCTTAAACTCTGATCCTCATCTCCAATAATTTGAAAGGTATCTTAAAGAACATCAATCTATTGTTCCAAAGGCCTATCTAAATGTTCCTAAATCCTCTTGAATACTTGTAACATTAGTAAAAATTTTTGCTAAATGATTAACAAAAATAGCTGTCTTAATTTCTTGTATCAAAGCAACTACAGAAACAGGGGTGCCAGCTATTAATGTAATTAAAGCTGCTATACCAGCCATAATCAAGCCCACTACCCACTTGCTTCTGCTTAAAGCCTGATTCACTTCTAGTATTTGCAAGCTTTGTTCAGAATAGCAAGGCCGTGCACTACAGGCAATAAAACAAAAGCTGGTTGATAGACAATCATAACCGACATGCCAATTTCAACACATTAACAAAATTAGAAAGTGTACAATCAATACAACTTACATTAAATACTGTGGAAGAAACAAAAGTAATTTTAACATGAACAATCAATAAGAGATTGGGAGCCATAACACACTCACTAACACGTGTTTGTCATCAGATCCTGTCCCATTTAATCCACTACAAATATAACTTCATACAAGGCAACTTTCAATTCTCAAATGTCTCTGAGAATGTCCAGAATCAGCCTGCCAATTGGATTGATTTCTAGTCCAGTCTATGACTGAGTCAGAATAAATGGTCATATTACAGGAAGGAGAAGAGTCGTCATAACTTCTCTTATTCGATAAATATTTTGAAGGCAGTTTCCACAGTCTGCATGTTCTCTGTCCCACAAGGTCTGAAAGCTTAAGGCAAGGCAGCTTGTCCAATCTGGGATACAGACAAGAAAAGGTGAGTCAGGAATATATACCCAATACAGCTTCCCAGTCACCATTGTCAGGGCACTCAGCAAGCTCACAGGCCAGCATCATTCTCTGTCCCAGCACCAGCCTGTCTCACCAATCACTCTGGGAGCTAGCACACTCCTGCAGTATCCTGCAGAAAAAACACAAACATGCCATATGCAGGGTGCCATAGACACTCAGAGAGTTCCTTGGCAACCAAATTTTAAAATTTAAAATAAAAAGAGCATGATTTAAATAATTGTGTGGTGTAAAGGGATATAACTCCCCCTTTTTATTTTATGAAGATATTGTTTTAAAGTTCAACAATACCTGTCTCACAATACTTTGTCCTTGAGGATTATAAGGAATCCCAATAATATGAGAAATATTAAATTGTCAATAAAACATCTCAAATGCTTGACTACAATAACCATTTCCATTATCTGTTTTAATCTGATTTGGAAAACCAAACATAGAAAAACAGCGGAGGCAATGACTAATTACATTTTTAGTTGCTTCTCCAGTTACAGCAGTTGCAACTAGAAAGCCTGAAAAGTGTCAATAGTCACATGTACATATTTTAATTTTCCAAAATCAGAAATATGAATAACATCCATTTGCCATAATTGATTAGGTACAAATCCTGGATTAACTCTTAAGTATCCTATAATGTTAGAAACAGTACAGTCTCTTAAATTGAGTTGTATTTGCATAAATAATTGCCAAATTTGAGAATTAGCAGTATCTAAAAAAAGGCAACATGTCAAGCAATTGCAAACCATTAGCTATATTTTGGCTATCAGTATATAAATTAAACTTGATTTTTCAACATATCAAAAACAGTGGCTATAGCACATAATCCAATTTTTTGTTCTGAAGTGGAGGGGGGAATGAACATGTGATCCAATTACATATGCTGCCTTCTCATTAGATGAGCCATCTATAAATACAATAAGTGCATTTTCTATGGGCTGCATGTGTAAATTTACAGGAAGTACAAAAGCATGCATAAAGGCCAACTGAAACAACTTGCCTTTTGGATGATTATTAATTTTGCCCAAAAAGTTTGCACATGCAATAGGCCAAATATCAGTATCCTACAATAACCAATTTAATTGCTGTTTGGAATAAGAAATACATATTTATCAGGTTCTTAAGACATTCATTCCAAATACTTTTATGTTTCTATCTTACAATTCTGTATTAACAGAGCAACAGCTTCATAATAGGGTGTTAAAACTATGTGCAGAAGAAGAAAGATAAATCTACATTAATGGTCCCTTTTATCAAAGAACTGCTGTGCGTACAAACAACCAACAATTGATCATAGTCTGTTTAATGTATCTGTTGTTGGCCAATAGCTTTCTCTACTTTCTGCAAAGCTATTCGCCTCTCATCAGTTAATTGTTGATGGAGATTAGGATTTGCATCCCCCCTGAGAATATCAAATAGAAACTTAAGTCCTGTGGTAAGCTTAAAGTGAGATCTTAGCCAATTAATATCTCCTAACAGCTTTTGAAAATAATTTAAAGTAAGTAAACTATTTTTACTTGAATTTTCTGTGCCACAATTTGTTTAGGAAATAACTGATGTCCCAAATATTGAAAAAGATAATGACTTTGAATCTTTTCTACAGCAACAACTACTCCAAAAAGTTTAAAGCTTTTGTTTAAGAGCAGTAGTAATACTCTTTCAGAGGGATCAGCTAATAAAACACCATCCATATAATGAAAAACATACCCTGAAAGATTTAAAGTCCTAAATTCTTGTATTGAAGTAGCGACAAATTTTGTTACATAATGTAGGGCTATTAGCCATTCTTTTCCAAAACTTTCCAATAATATCACTTACTGGGCTCTCCAAAATTATAAGCAAGCTCACTCAATGCAAACCTCCCACAGTCACCAGGCTATAAAGGAGCAGTGTCAAAACAATCCCCCAAATTCTTAACAATTCTGTATGCATTTCCTGAAATGGCAGTTGGAGGAAGGGAACAGGTTGTGATGCTCTCACAAGTTCCATAGATATGTTCACTAGTGAAATCGTGATCCAAATGTTATGGGAGTAATTACATGGCTTCTGATTGTATTTAAGCCATACACAAGATGGAATCCCTGCCTAGTAACACTAACTGGGACAAAACTCCATGTCTTGGTAAGTCATAGGCCCGAGGAGAGAGCTTAGTACTATCATTCCTCTAAATAAACTTAGCAATAAACTGTCGCTTCACTAATAGTAAGCTGGTGAAAATTCCAATGAAATTAGGAGAAAAAGTAGTGGTGACTAGGACAGAAATATAAAGGGCGGGTATGGGGTGCATTATATCCAATCACATTTATATGAAGGTGAGAATTTCAAATAAAGTATTTAATAAAAATAATGTCATACAATAATAAATGAAATATAGCAATTTAATAAATATTTCCTTTGGGAACGTTTAGGATAAACAATCCAGAATATGTCCTTGTGCTTGGAGAAAGATTAATCAGACCCCTTTGCACAAACAAGTCCTATTGCAGTAAAATTAAAAAAGGGTGCATGCTCTTCACGACTGGTTCTGCATGCACCACTTCTCACCCTCTCTCCTGACCTCCTTCTGATCCAGGCAGTCTGAGAGTCATGGTAGTGTGGCACCCTGTCACGCTGCCCCACCTGCACTCACAGCTTTCTTGGGAGGTTGCCACCATACCAGGCATGCAAATCCCAATTCCATGGTGGGCCCAGTGTGTCCCGCCACCACATATTCTCTTGAACTCAATTAAGTCACCACATGAAAGAACACACCACACAATACTCTGACCTAATTTATAAGATATAATTTGCCCATCTAGACAACACAAAGTCTTATATACACCCATCCCTTAAAAATAGTCATGACAACCTGTAACTATGCATAGAGAAGAATCTTAACCTCTGCCGTCATGTTCTCTCAGCTTCTTCTCACTCAAACTTCTTCTCTTATCCTCTCGACCCTTCTAAAAACTCTGTTCCTGCCTTCCCTCCTTCACATCCAGTGACAGGCCACGTTTTGTCTTGTCTGCCCTCACCTGCTTAGTGACATCAACATATAAGTTCCAAGGACTGAGAAGAGCATGGGGGTATGTTCAAATGGTCTAAAGTTGCATATTGTTCTCTAAAGGTAGAGCATTTTGGAGGAGTCCCCCTTTCACATTCCTCTCAACTATAACTTTTCATTGCCAGGTGATGATAAAGTGGCCTTAAATATGTTTCAGATATGGATAAGGTGAAAGGTTAGGTTGGACTGACTGATGTGATCGATCCACAGTCTCTATGTTGTATGCTTAGGGGTCACCACCAAATTTCGAAACCTTAAGCTACTATTTTACATTCTGACTGACTTCCTGGCTGGTTTCTTAACTCAAAGTCATGACTTATTTGCAAGAAGTTTCCAGTTGGAGTGTGTACTCCCTTCCTGCTTCCAATATTTTTTCTCTGCTCTCACTCATCGCGGCTACCTCACTCTGATCTGTCTGAAGAGGATTCTGTCCTTTGTGTTCTTCCTTTGGCACAAATTTGCCCCACTGAATGAAATGGCACCTGTTAAGGCTTAGAATGAGTTCTTTTTTTCTCCATTAATCTATTTATTCACTTTACACCCCATCCTGGCACATCAAGTCTGGGCACAATGTCTCCACTGAGGCCAGGCAAGGAACTTGCTCCACTATGTTCACAGCAGCTTTATATGCAAAAGCCAGAGATTGGAAACAGCTCAGATGTCCCTCAACCAAAGAATGAATAAAGAAAATGTGGTACATTTACACAATGGAATACTATTCAGCTATTAAAACAAGGATATAGTGAAATTTGCAGGCAAATGGATGGAATTAGAAAATATCGTCCTGAGCAAGGTAACCCAGACCCAAAAGGACATGCATGGTATGTATGTACTGACTCATAAGTGGATATCAGCCATAAGATACAGGACACCCATGTAGGATGATGTCATTATGCAATAAGGCAGATCCAGGATAAGGCAAAGCCTATCACTGGATGAGAAGGAAGGGTAGGTGGGGAAAAGTCGAGGAAGGACGATCGAGAGGAGGAGGATTTCGATCCAGGTGGTCTAGGTCAATTTTGTCTTGTCTAGGTGTGCAGTTTATATATATATATATATATATATATATATATATATATATATAATATTATTATAATATATATAATATATTATAATATATATATTAATTGGCAGTGAATTTATTCTGTGAATGCATTGTACATTGAAAATTTAATATATAAATATAACTTTTAAACTACACGTTTCTAGAGCTTTGACCTTACTGTGCTATAGGGGATGTGAGCAAAGTTCCTAGTGGGCAGAGAGACAAACTGCCTCAGTTCTGGGAGCCATGCTAGGTTATAGAATGCCTGGGGCTTGCCTGACATGGTGCCATGTTAGAACAGACTGCAGCATGAGGTGTAGGTGTGTGTGTGTGTATGTGTGTGTGTGTGTGTGTGTGTGTGTGTGTGTGTGTGTGTGTGTGTGTGTTTAGTGGTAACTATCACCTAGGGGGCCCAGAGGAGAGGGCAGCTAAAAGGGAGACAGCTGGGAGTGGGTGGCTTGCAGACTGCAGAGTAGCAGCCAGATTGAGCAGATCTGGCTCACAGGAACTGATAGCAAACTATCCTTTTTAATTTTTACCACAACATACCCATGCTACAATCTACAGACCCAAAGAAACTAAATAACAAGGAGAGTCCAAGGGAGCATGCTAGAATCTCACACAGAAGGGGAAATAAAATAGTTACCTGAGTTAAATGGAGGGAGAGAGCTGAATGGGAGAGGGACTAGTGAAGGGAAGTTGTGACTTCTTGGAACTGAAAGGTGATGCTTACAATGTTTGCCCCCTGGTGTGCAAGCATAGTGTAGTCTCCTACTGTAGGAAGGACCTAGAATATGACAGAGTTCACCCTGGAATTGGATTACATTTCATAAGAAAGGCAGCAAGATTTTTGCATCGGCAGCTAAGCCTCTAACACATGATGAATTTGTCTTTGAGTTTATCAAAATAAAGTTATCTGGAGCAAGCTGTCTAACACATGTTGATTTTGGCCCAGTACTTCCTAGCTGGTTCTTCTTGTGACAACACATTTGTCGTGTTTCCTGTGGAAAGAAAAAGGAAATGCAGCCTTTATTGCTAGCAGTATTAATCTAATTGTTTACTCTCTATGCACCTTGGCTATGTCATTTAGATTTTAGCAGTAAAATAGCATTGATTTTCTGAGTACTTAGGGCTTCTCTGACATTTTCCTTTGAAATATATAAAGGTGGGTGTTGTGATTGTCTCAAACTAAAACAGTTTGTGTCCATTTTCAGTGTATAACTTTATACTCTTGTTTTTGTAAAGGTCACAAATTTCGTGCTGTAGAAAGCACAGATCTTATTCTGTTTATGATCATGAAGCTTTGAAATTCAGTCCTAGAAAGGTTGTAAGACACACACAGAAATCAAACAATTTTATTTCTCGGTTCAGCCCCTAGGGAGCACTGCTCTCTAACTGGGAAAGGGCTTTTTATGCAGATTGAATCACAGATACCAAAACCTAATTTCTCTACAATTTAAATCATTGTTTTGACTGACCGTGTATTAGATAGTGCAAACACCAGAGACAGGCTGATTGCCAAGACTTACACTCCCTAATAGTTTGATCAATGTTGCTGTGGAAAAGGTATCAAAATCCCTCTGTCTACCTCTCCCATTGTTTTGTCTTTATTTCCTCCCTACGTATCTCCCAAGGAGTGAGCTGCTTCTTGCTCACTTTGGTGACCTTGTTGTGTATCCTGAGGGTCAGAGTAGCCCTACTGTTCAGTGTTACTCATCCTTAGTCCATCTTCACAGAAAGAACACGGTGTGGCTTCACTCTGAACAGAGACCCCCCCCCCCCCCCCGTGACTGAGTTCCCCATACAACACTGATGCTGCAAGAAAGAGGACTCAGAGCCCAGGGGCGCCCCAGCTTGATGGCTGCACCTGTGCATGTGCAGCAGCTGCTCTGCAGCTGAGGGGCAGCTGCTCATCCCTTGTCCCTCAGGGTCCTTTCCTGCAAACCCTCACCTCCATCTGCAGCCCCTCCTGAAGCTCACACAGGAAGGTGTCTGTCTCAGGCAAGGGGGTAGGGTAGTGTTCAGGGTCAATGCAGGAAGAATGACCATCTCTCCATCTGAGGATCCCCTGAGTGAGGGAGCTGAGTTCTCCTCTCGCCTGAGTCACAAGTCCAGAGTTGGACACAACCTGAGACTTGCAGAGTAGGAGACCAGGGTCCCAGCCTCAGGCACTTTCAGTGATATAACATGATCACTGAAGGCAGCAGTCAGAGAAAGTGGAATCTTGGGAAGTGCTTCATTCTTCTGGGATAGACAGTTGGCATTGTTTCTCATTTTGCAAAGGAAGGGTCTGATTCCAGAAGGACAACATTTTAACCCAACTCAAGATTCGACCCCAATTATCCTTCAGGAGCCTCCTCAGTGATGGGCTGAGGTGAGTAAGGTTGCCTGTGAGCTAATTTTCAGCAAATTCTTGTGTTGCTTTACATTGCTAGTCTCATTTCTCAATCAATTATATCTATAATAAAACTTTAAAGCACACTTCTCTGCTGTTAGGAATGCACAATACATTATTTCCAGTGGTCACCAAGCGCCAACTGCGCACTACCACAGTCCCCTGTCACTTTGATATGCAGCACTCCTGCATTAGTTTGCCCCATTCTGCTTTCTTCTTATGGGTGAAGAGGGGCATTTAACAGTCAAATGTAACACAAACCCTTATTATAATTAAAATATCTATTAAAATAAACATTGTGAGTGTCTGAACACATTCGTAATAGCCTCAGTGTACCCAAAATATTTCAATGTTGCTCTTTGAAAAAGAAATTAAAAAGCACTCTTTGGTATAATTTAAGAGAAAGCCTGGTTGTGAATTCTTTGCTCCTCCTTCCCTGTGATTTCTGTTATTCCAGGTCTCTGTCTGTCTGTTGTGTGAGTTATACCTGTGTCTCCTAAGCATGTTGTCTCATTTGTTCCTGTGTCTATGAAGGTCTATCTCCCACAAAGGACTTCTGTTCTATATTGAACAGCACAGAAAGCATCACATGGGGAAAGAATGAGGGATACTTTACATAATTTTTAAAAGAATTTTACAAACATCATTGACTCCAACCTATACCAAATGGTCCAGATAACAAACAAGCAAACACTATTACATGATGTCTATGTGTTGTCTTTAATAGTCGTGGCAGATATTATTTTATGATTGATTTCAATGTATGTTTGCTATTTTAGGCACTTATCATCACAGCATACATACACACATGCCTTACTCTGGGTCAGGGGCATTGAAGTATACATGGTTTAATATCACAGCTGTGCATTAGCATACATTGTAAAACTTGACCAAGAGGGGAAACCAGAGCAAATAAGTTGGTTCTTAAACTGTTCTTTTAAAGGCAGGTTAAAAAAACAGGTTGAGTCTACTCTAGGGTAGCAGCCCTCAGCGAAAGGTCCAGTCTCTTAGACTGTAAGGTATTTTTATAACAACGCATTTGCCACAAGATATATTTCATCCATTCCAAGAATAGGAAATCATTAAAAACAGTTAGATGTGTTTTACTTTCCATGATTGAAATGCTTCTCACGTTATTTAATTCATAGGTCAGTAAAGATTCTTCAGTTTCAGATACATCTGTTTCCTGGCATAAATATTTAAGTTGTTTCTTTTTTTTTTTTTCTTAGTGTTCTTTAGTCTCCTGTTATAGAGCTGAGACAATTTTCCTCAAAGATCATCCACAGAGCTAAAATACCACGGTCATCTCAAAAGGTCCCTCTCCACTCCACTGTGCTCCATCCAGACTCTCAGCCAGTCTGGGTTTGGGAGGAGCTTCAGGCTCTGAAGTCAGGGAGGGAACTCAGCAGGGTGTGGTCTGGCAGGGTTCCTGGGTGGAGCTGACTGGTTGCAGAAGGAGGACAGAATAGTTCAACAGCCACACTGACAGGGGTTGGTTACTTGCTTCTGTCTCCAGCAGCCACACCAGCACCATGAAGAGGCTGCTGTGTTCTCTGCTGTGTCTTCTGTGCACCCGAGTTTGCTGTGAATCTGGCTGTCAGCATTCAGGGCACCTGAGAGGATCTGGCTCAGCACATGGAGGGGCGGGGGTGCACCTTAGGAGTCCTGCAGAGCTCCCACCTTCCCAGAGGACATGGGTGTACTCAGGGCTCTGTGGACACTGCAATGACAGTCATCTGTGTCTCTTTCTCTGTTTCTAATCAGGGGTGAAAGGACAGCAAGTGCAGCAGAGTCCTGTGTCCTTGGTTCTGCAGCAGGGAGAGACAGCAGAGCTGCAGTGCAGCTTTTCTACAGGTTTGAACAGTATGCAGTGGTTTTACCAGAGTCCTGGGGGAAGCCTCGTCAGCCTGTTTTACAATCCTTCTGGGACAAAGAAGAGTGGAAGACTGACATCCACGACAGTCACAAAAGAACGTCGAAGCTCTTTGCACATCTCCTCCTCCCAGACCACAGACTCAGGCACTTATTTCTGTGCTATGGATGCACAGTGCTCCCCACACACCTGCAGCCTGTACACAAACCCTCAGCTGGGTGGGTGTGGCCCTTTGCAGTCACAAGAGATCAGGAAGCTGCCACAGAACATCTATCTAGTTCAATGTCTCTTTCCAGAGTTGGCAGTGTTTCTCCCTCAGTCAAGCTTTTGGCCTTGTTGGGTTCAGGAGTTTGGTGTTAATACTCATTTCTCAATATATGTTCCCTCCTGAAACACAAATGTTCATCTTGAAATGAACAGAGAATCTGATGGGAGGAATGAGTCAACATGAAATTTGGATACATCAACAAAGCTTGTGTGTGTGTGTGTGTGTGTGTGTGTGTGTGTGTGTGTGTGTGTGTGTGCAGCTAAGTCTCAGGTAAAAATATAGAGAGGGGGCAGAAAGATCATAAGAGCCAAAAGATTAGGAAGATCGCTGTGAGATTGTGCCTCCTTCTAACATCTGTTAACATCAGAAAGATAAATCTCACCAATATGACTGCTCAAACACGAGATGAACAAGAATGACATCAATACACATTCTAAACTGAACTGGGGAAAGCCCGCAGCATTTAAGCCACATGTCCTGAACTCCTAAAAGTTATGGAGCAAAAGGATGATTGCAAAAGCTGTCATCTGACATTGATGTCTCAAGCACCATCACTCCTGGCCCCAGTGGCCCACAGCAAGGGCAGACACATGTGTCTGACCTACTGATGGAGCAGGAAAACATCCTCAGATGTTTCTATGCTGTTAAGTAGACTCGAGGGGCACTTAGGGTTATTTTCCCTCCCTTGGGGTCTTGTTCATATCCGTGGAGTGTCTCTGGATTAGCACCTGTGTACAGCACTCTTCTTAGAAACAAGCATGTTCATAAGAATGATAATTTCCTAATACCCCTTCCCTAACACAATCAGGGGAGAATGCCATGCTTGATGCTACAACCCTTGCCACAGCCCTGTGTGACTAGATAGACAGCCCATTTCCCAACACCTATATGGCAGCTAATGTCATCTGTACCTCTAGGTTCAGAGAACCCAACAGCCATGGGCTCCGTGGACACTGAATACATGTGGGGCATAGATATACATGGAGGCAAAAACACTCATTCATATACAAATAAAAATAAATGCATGTTTATAAAACAAAGCACATGGCTGGCCATCCACCTTTTACCACAGGCCCTTGAGTGAAACACACCATTCTTATTTTACTACATTTTGCCCTCAGACTGTGATCTAAATGTGTGAGTTTATGTCCACAGTCTTGTCTTCGCAGTGGGCAGCAGTCAACGAAGACATCAAACTGGTCAAAGTACTGAGAATGAAACACTGAGTTTGCAACCCTAATGAATGCCTTTACCAAGCCCACGAAGGTGCAAGGGGCATTGAGGAAGAAAGGGCAGAAAGAATGTGTGTGACAAAATGCACAGGGAGTGCTGTGAAATGCTGTCTTCTGCGCATGAGGGTCTGTCATACTAGTGAACTCACAGTAGCTATGGTTACATGCAAAACCTATACAAACCAAGCCAACCAAAATTTGTACATAAATGGGAAAAAGGCCCAGTCCTTACTGAGGACCTATTGGGTGTTGATGTTTGCTGAGGGAGGAGATACTTCTTTAAGGAAGTGGTTACTGGTAGATGTGCAGTGCTATAGTGGATTGCTCCACACCCATCCAAATGTGGACAGAAAGAATTGGACTTAGTGGGATATAGAAAGAGAAAAAGAAACAATAAAGTGGAGAGAGAGAGAGAGAGAGAGATATGTTTGGTATAGAGAAGGAAATAAAAGGGTTTATGAAATGCTCAAGGAGTAACAATAATTCTTAAAAAATACATGCTTTTAAAATATAAAGAAAAACCCTGATAAATGTGTAGTTTACGAAGGAAATCAGAACCAGAAGATAGGTGCACTGAAGCTGCAGGTCCCCTGAGCCCCAGACACTGCCGGAACCTGAAGGGACCGGATCAACAGTTCTCTGTACCCAAATCCCATGGGAGGGAGAGCTAAACCTTCAGAGAGGCAGACACGCCTAGCAAGTCAGAAGAGACTACACTCTGCCCACATTTCTGACTCCAGAGGGAAACAGCAAACACCATCTGGGACCCTGGTGCACTGGGGCTCCCGGAAAAGGCAGCCCAGGTCCTCCTGGTTGCTGCCCTCACGGAGAGCTCATAAGCAACACCCCATGAGAAAACTTGAACCTCGGGACCACAGCTAAGACCAACTTTTCTGTTCCAAGTGACCTGTCTGTTGAACTCAGAAAACAGGCCTACAGGAACAGCTGAAGACCTGTAGACAGGAAAAACTACAAGCCCAAAAGCAAAACACTCTGTTCCCATAACTGGCTGACAGAAAACAGGAAAACAGGTCTACATTACTCCTGACACACAGGCCTATAGGACAGTCTAGCCAGTGTCAGAAATAGCAGAACAAAGTAACACCAGAGATAATCTGATGTCGAGAGGCAAGTGCAGGAACCCAAGCAACAGAAACCAAGACTACATGGGATCATTGGAGCCCAATTCGCCCACCAAAGCAAACATTGAATATCCAAACACACCAGAAAAGCAAGATCTAGAATTAAAATCAAATTTGATCATGATGCTGGAGGACTTCAAGAAAGACTTGAAGAACTCCCTTACAGAAATGCAGGAAAACATAAATACATAAGTAGAAACCTATAAAGAGGAGTTACAAAAATTCCTGAAAGAATTCCAGGAAAACACAATGATACAGTTGAAGGAAATAAAAATGGAAATAGAAGCAATGAAGAAAGAACACAGGGAAACAACCCTGGATATAGAAAACCAAAGGAAGAGACAAGGAGCTGTAGATACACGCATCACCAACAGAATACAAGGGATAGAAGAGAGAATCTCAGGAGCAGAAGATTCCATAGAAATCATTGACATAACTGTCAGAGATAATGGAAAATGGAAAAAGCTACTGGTCGAAAACATACAAGAAATCCAGGACTCAGTGAGAAGATCAAACCTAAGGATAATAGGTATAGAAGAGAGTGAAGACTCTCAGCTCAAAGGACCAGTAAATATCTTCAACAAAATCATAGAAGAAAATTTCCCTAACCTAAAGAAAGAGATGCACATAAGCATACAAGAAGCTTACAGAACTCCAAATAGATTGGACCAGAAAAGAAACTCCTCCTGTCACATAATAGTCAAAACACCAAATGCACAAAATAAAGAAAGAATATTAAAAGCAGTAAGGGAAAAAAGTCAAGTAACATATAAAGGCAGACATAACAGAATCACACCAGACTTCTCGCCAGAGATTATGAAAGCCAGAAGATCCTGGACAGATGTCATACAGACTCTAAGAGAACACAAATTCCAGCTCAGGCTACTGTATCCTGCAAAACTCTCTATTAACATAGATGGAGAAACCAAGATATTCCATGACAAAACCAAATTTACACAATATCTTTCTACAAATCCAGCACTACAAAGGATAATAAATGGTAAAGCCCAACATAAGGAGGCAAGCTACACCCTAGAAAAAGCAAGAAACTAATCGTATTGGCAACAAAACAAAGGGAAGAAAAGCACACAAACATAACCTTACATCCAAATATGAATATAACAGGAAGAAATAATCACTATTCCTTAATATCTCTCAACATCAATGGTTTCAACTCCCCAATAAAAAGACATAGATTAACAAACTGGATACGCAATGAGGACCCTGCATTCTGCTGCCTACAGGAAACACACCTCAGAGACAAAGACAGACACTACCTCAGAGTGAAAGACTGGAAAACAACTTTCCAAGCAAATGGTCTGAAGAAGTGAGCTGGAGTAGCCATTCTAATATCAAATAAAATCAATTCTCAACTAAAAGTCATCAAAAAGGATAAGGAAGGGCACTTCATATTCATCAAAGGAAAAATCCACTAAGATAACTCTCAATCCTAAATATCTATGCTCCAAATTCAAGGGCACCTACATACATAAAAGAAACCTTACTAAAGCTCAAAATACACATTGTACCTCACACAATAATAGTAGGAGATTTCAACACCCCACTCTCATCAATGGAAAGTCATGGAAACAGATATTAAACAGAGACGTAGACAGACTGAGAGAAGTCATGAACCAAGTGGACTTAACAGATATTTATAGAACATTCTATCCTAAAGCAAAAGGATATACCTTCTTCTCAGCACCTCATGGTACTTTCTCCAAAATTGACCATATAATTGGTCAAAAAACAGGCCTCAAAAGATACAGAAAGATAGAAAAAATCCCATGCATCCTATCAGACCACCATGGGCTAAAGCTGGTCTTCAATAACAATAAGGGAAGAATGCCCACATATATATGAAGTTGAACAATGCTCTACTCAACGATACCCTAGTCAAGGAAGAAACAAAGAAAGAAATTAAAGACTTCTTAGAATTTAATGAAAATGAAGGTACAACATACCCAAACTTATGGGACACAATGAAAGCTGTGCTAAGAGGAAAACTCATAGCTCTGAGTGCCTGCAGAAAGAAACAGGAGAGAGCATATGTCAGCAGCTTGACAGCACACCTAAAAGCTCTAGAACAAAAAGAAGCAAATACACCCAGGAGGAGTAGAAGGCAGGAAATAATCAAACTCAGAGCTGAAATCAACCAAGTAGAAACAAAAAGGACCATAGAAAGAATCAACAGAACCAAAAGTTGGTTCTTTGAGAAAATCAACAAGATAGATAAACCCTTAGCCAGACTAACTAGAGGACACAGAGAGTGTGTCCAAATTAACAAAATCAGAAATGAAAAGGGAGACATAACTACAGATTCAGAGGAAATTCAAAAAATCATTAGATCCTACTATAAAAGTCTATATTCAACAAAACTTGACTGCAGGAAATGGACAATTTCCTAGACAGATACCAGGTACCGAAGTTAAATCAGGAACAGATAAACCAGTGAAACAACCCCATAACTCCCAAGGAAATAGAAGCAGTCAATAAAGGTCTCCCAACCAAAAAAAGCTCAGGTCCAGACGGGTTTAGTGTAGAATTCTATCAGACCTTAATAGAAGACCTCATACCAATACTATCCAAACTATTCCACAAAATTGAAACAGATGGAGCACTACCGAATTCCTTCTATGAAGCCACAATTACTCTTATACCTAAACCACACAAAGGCCCAACAAAGAAAGAGAACTTCAGACCAATTTCCCTTAGGAATATCGACGCAAAAATACTCAATAAAATTCTGGCAAACCGAATCCAAGAGCACATCAAACAATCATCCACCATGGTCAAGTAGGCTTCATCCAAGGAATGCAGGGATGGTTTAATATACAGAAAACCATCAATGTGATCCATTAAATAAACAAACTGAAAGAACAAAACCACATGATCATTTCATTAGATGCCGAGAAAGCATTTGACAAAATTCAACACCCCTGCAAAGAATAGGAATTCAAGGCCCATACCTAAACATAGTAAAAGCCATATACAGCAAACAAGTTGCTAACATTAAACTAAATGGAGAGAAACTTGAAGCAATCCCACTAAAATCGGGGACTAGACAAGGCTGCCCACTCTCTCCCTACTTATTCAATATAGTTCTTGAAGTTCTAGCCAGAGCAATCAGACAACAAAAGGAGATAAAGGGGTACAGATTGGAAAAGAAGAAGTCAAAATATCACTATTTGCAGATGATAAGATAGTGTATTTAAGTGAACCCAAAAGTTCCACCAGAGAACTACTAAACCTGATAAACAACTTCAGCAAAGTGGCTGGGTATAAAATTAACTCAAATAAATCAGTACCCTTCCTCTACACAAAAGAGAAACAAGCTGAGAAAGAAACTAGGAAAACGAAACCCTTCATAATAGATCCAAATAATATAAAGTACCTCGGTGTGACTTTAACCAAGCAAGTAAAAGATCTGTACAATAAAACTTCAAGACACTGAAGAAAGAAATTGAAGAAGACCTCAGAAGATGGAAAGATCTCCCATGCTCATGGATTGGCAGGATTAATATAGTAAAAATGGCCATTTTACCAAAAGCAATCTACAGATTCAATGCAATCCCTATCAAAATACCAATCCAATTCTTCAAAGAGTTAGACAGAACAATTTGCAAATTCATCTGGAATAACAAAAAACCCAGGATAGCTAAAACTATCCTCACAAATAAAAGGACTTCTAGGGGAACCACTATCCCTGAACTCAAGCAGTATTACAGAGCAATAGTGATAAAAACTGCGTGGTATTGATACAGAGACAGACAGATAGACCAATGGAATAGAATTGAAGACCCCAAAATGAACCCACACACCTATGGGCACTTGATTTTTGACAAAGGAGCCAAAACCATCCAATGGAAAAACGATAGCAAATGGTGCTGTTTCAACTGGAGGTCAACATGTAGAAGAATGCAGATCGATTCATGCTTATCACCCTGTACAAAGCTTAAGTCCAAGTGGATCAACGACCTCCACATCAAACCAGATACACTCAAACTAATAGAAGAAAAAGTGGGGAAGCATCTCGAACACATGGGCACTGGAGAAAATTTCCTGAACAAAACACCAATGGCTTATGCTCTAAGATCAAGAATCGACCTATGGGATCTCATAAAACTGCAAAGCTTCTTTAAGGCAAAGGACACTGCGGTTAGGACAAAACAGCAACCAACAGATTGGGAAAAGAAATCAGTCTGGAGGTTCCTCAGAAAATTGGACATTGAACTACCTGAGGATCCAGCTATCCCTCTCTTGGGCATATACCCAAAAGATGCCCCAACATATAAAAAAGACATGTGCTCCACTATGTTCATAGTAGCCTTATTTATAATAGCCAGAAGCTGGAAAGAACCCAGATGCCCTTCAGCAGAGGAATGGATACAGAAAATGTGGTACATTTACACAATGGAATATTACTCAGCTATCAAAAACAATGACTTTATGAAATTCATAGGCAAATGGAGGGAACTGGAAAATATCATCTTGTGTGAGGTAACCCAGTCACAGAAAAACACACATGGTATGCACTCATTGATATGTGGCTATTAGCCCAAATGCTTGAATTTCCCTAGGTGCACATAACACATGAAACTCAAGACGGAATATCAAAATGTGAATGCTTCACTCCTTCTTTAAAAGGGGAACAAGAATACCCTTGTCAGGGAATAGGGAGGCAAAGATTAAAACAGAGGCAGAAGGAACACCCATTCAGAGACTGCCCCACATGTGGCCCATACATATACAGCCACCCAATTAGACAAGATGATGAAGCAAAGAAGTGCAGGCTGACAGTTACCGGATGTAGATCTCTCCAGAGAGACATAGCCAGAGTACAGCAAATACATAGGCGAATGCCAGCAGCAAACCACTGAATTGAGAACGGGACCCCAGTTGAAGGAATCAGAGAAAGGAGTGGAAGATCTTGAAGGGGCTCGAGACCCCATATGAACAACAACACCAAGCAACCAGAGCTTCCAGGGACTAAGCCACTACCCAAAGACTATATATGGACTGACTCTGGGCTCCAACCTCATAGGTAGCAATGAATAACCTAGTAAGATCACCAGTGGAAGGGGAAGCCCCTGGTCCTGCTAAGACTGAACCCCCAGTGAACGTGATTGTTGGGGGAAGGGCGGTAATGGGGGGAGGATGGGGAGGGGAACACCCATATAGAAGGGGAGAGGGTGGGGTTAAGGGGATGTTGCCCGGGAAACTGGGAAAGGGAATAACAATCAAAATTTAAATCATAAATTCTCAAGTTAATAAAAAAAAAAACAATTACAGTGGGGGTTGGGGATTTAGCTCAGTGGTAGCATGCTTGCCTAGCAAGCACAAGACCCTGGGTTCGGTCCTCAGACCTGGAAAAAAAAGAAATGAACAGAAATAAAAATTGTTGGTAACATGGGGAAGTGAGATCCCCTCATGCACAGACTGTTGGGCAAAGAACAAATTATAGTTCTACCTTCTCCATAACGTTAGCTCCTTTCACATTTCTTAGTTTTCTATGGACAGGCACGGCTCTACCTTGGGTTTCATCTAACACTGACTGTCCTAGACTCTTCTCCAGCACTGTCTAATCACACCTGCCCCACTCAACAGTCCCTCCCTTTCCTTTATCCTCCCCTTGTTTTTATTTCCTTTCTTTCCCTCTCCCATCATTTTTTCATACACAGAATATCTTAAATCCAAGCTCGCACATTACTGACACACTGTGGAGGATCTTGCCCCCATTCACATGGCTCTGCATGAAGATCTCCTTTCCTGCAGCAGTAACAGAGTTGGAAACATGCCCTAATATGGTGGAACCCTATCTGTCTCATCATTAACTCTCCACATATCTGGAGAGGTAGCACTGCCCCACCATTGCTCGCATCATTATCCGTTACAAGGATGCAGGCGCTTCTGCGGGTAGATCTCAACCTACCTTGAAGGCCTGACTGGAACACCTGTTCTTCACCACCCCTACCTTTCCTGCCACAGAACCTGAAAATCTTAGATATGCGGTACTTGCAAAACCTAGTTCCGTGGCGTTCATGTGCTGAAACCTGAATGCCCAGTACCTCAAACATGGCTGACCTTAGATATTTGTGTCTTTGTCAAAGAGGACTTAGGGACACAAACAAACGGAGGGGGAAATGACCATGTGAGAACAGTGAGAAGGTGATAATTTTCCAGTCAAGGAGAAAAGCCCTAGGAGAAGCTGAGGCTGCTAAACTTTGATTTTAAACACAAGGTCATCAGAACTATGAGACCACACATTTTTGTCGTTTAGCCTGCCCAGGCTATGGTATTTTGCTATAGCTGTGCTGGCATAAACAACATTGCGAAGCTCCAGCTGCCTGGATGTGAGCACATGGCCTAGACCCTAGTGTCAGATGCACTGTTGGCCAACTGTGACTTTTAAGTTCCTCACACAAACAGACACAATTAAGAGATTCCTTTTGTAGGCAGCTTTAATTTCACCAAGATGAAGAAGAAAACAGGACTGTGGACTGAGGCTGCACATAAGGTCTTTTGTGAGAGGCTTTGCACACACGGCTTGGAGTCTGCAGCTCAGCCTACAGCCAATGGATCCTCTTAGAAATGGTCTGTGTTATGATTTGTGCTGTTCCTGTCTATGAGGATGTTGATCCTCATTCTGAGACCCTGAGAATTTTGTGGACATGGACTTTTAGACCCTCATCCTAGCTCCCTGGAAGCCAGTCTTTGCCTCGCTGCCTTATGCCTGAACGCTGCCATGTTCCTGCTATGAGGAGAATGGACTGAACCTCTGAACCTGTTGTAGATTTTGAGCGTAACCTATTGTTAATTTATTTTATTCATTTCCTACTTAATCTAATAGGCGTCTGTTTCTTCTACACACCAGTAAGATACTTCACTTACACACAATATCATTCAAGCATTGGGCAGAACAATCTTTTTATCTTTTTTTTTTAGGAAATTCACAGGTACATTTTAATTTGTGTATTTTACTTATTATCAGTGCATGTGTGTGTCATGTTTTATGTGGAGGTCAGAGGACAACGTCCTAGAGTTGGTGCTGTTCATCCATTGTGGGTCTATAGAATGAACTCAAGCCATCAGGTTTGCATAGCAAACACTACCCAGTGAGCCATCCTTCTGTCTTCTCAGGTACATTTTCAGGAATTGCACTGAATTGCTTAGTGTGATGGCTTGAATATTCTTGGCCCAGCGGGTGGCCCTAGTAGGAAGTGTGGCCTTGTTGGAAGAAGTGAGAAGTGTGTCATTGTGATCATGGGCTTTAAGACCTTCAACCTATCTCCCTGGAAGCCAATCCGTACCTAGCTGCCTCTGGGACAGCTCTTCCTGCACTGTGCCTGCCTGGACACTGCCATGTTTGTGCCTTGATGATCATGGACTGAACCTCTGAACCTGGAAACTAGTCTTTATAATTTTGTCTTTTTAAGAGTTGCCTTGATCATGGTGTCTGTTCACAGCAGTAAATCCTTAACTAAGACCCTTAGGCACTCTAACAGGGCTGTTCAGGAGTATTCTGTAAATCCTGGCCTTCGGTATTCCTCTCCACTGAGCTCTCACCAGAACTAATCTATGCATTATCTCACTCTGTGCCAGAAGAAGGCAAAGTAAACCAGGCTTGTAACTGCCGCAGCAAGCTCTGCACAGGGCTCCATTCCAGAACCCTTGGGTTCCAGCGGCAGAATGCTGTGCCCACCACCAGATGGCAGTGCATCTCCGCTAGAAAGATGGGAGTCGCAGTTAGGGTTGGGTGAGGGTGCTGAACCAAGACTGTCTCTGATTGGCTAGGCAAAAACCTGAGACTCAGAGGGACAAAAGATAAAATATAAACTCATCATCCAGAATTGACTCCTCTGCCCTAGGAGCCAGGCTCCACTTCAGGGTGCAGCACAGCGTTTCCTGTGGTGTCAATAAAGCAAGAAGAATGAACGAATTCCTGGGAGTATCTTTGGTGACTCTATGGTTCCAAGTGGCCTGTGAGTTGGAGCTGGTAGTGATAGGCATGGGGAGATCTGAGTTCAGAGGCCACATGGCTGAGAAGTGTTCATTTGGAAATGCAGTTTGAAAACATATCCACTGACTATTGTTCTCTGGTCTGTTTCTATGTAGGGGCGAATAGCCAACGGGGAGAAGAGAATCGTCTGGCTCTGAGCACCCAGGAGGGTGAAAATGTCACCATAAACTGCACTTACAAGACTTATACAGCCGTTTTACAGTGGTACAGACAGGACTCAGGCGGAGGTCCTGCCCTTCTAGTGTTAATACGTTCCAATGAGAGAGAGAAGCACAGCGGGAGACTAAGAGCCACCCTTGACACCTCCAGCCAGAGCAGCTCCCTGTCCATCACTGCTGCTCAGTCTGCAGACACTGCTGTATACTTCTGTGCTACAGATGCACAGTGCGAGGCAGGCACCTGCAGCCCTGACACAAACCCTCAGGGCTGCTTCCTAGACCCCAACTGTGGGTGAAATATGGATTATGTCACTCCAGGAGTGTCTCCTGGTAACTGGAAAGAGAACTGCTTCAAATGTGTCATTTCTGTTTGTCTTTACCTCTATAAGCTGGGTCAGAGGGCAGCAGGATGCTGAAATGACAGGCTTTGTTCTGTGTGTTTCCTCAAGCTTATTGTCATTTTGACCTCTCCAGTTTCTCCGTGTAAATCAGAACCAGTGAGCCTGAGGAGCCTTCAGGCTTAGGTTTTTAATAAGCCTGGTGTCTTTGTGCAGGGTGAGGGAAGGTCCCATCTGTCCCTTGTGCAGCCCTGAGGTCTGGTTGGCTCCTCGAGAGGCCAAGATCATTCTTACATCTCTCAAGTTCCAGGTCAGTGAGCATGTACCAGACGTTAGACGAAGAAGCCCTCCGCACGTTACCTCAGCCTCTCAGTTTACAACTGGGGCATGGAGCCACTGCATAGCAGGGAGGCAAAGATCTGAATCTCTAAGACAAAGAAACAAACATCTAAATCTGGTTCTGCCTTTAAGAGGACTGTGGTTTTTAAGACCCTGATTTACACACTAGGAAAAGGAAAACTTAAACAAAGTCAGTTCCCCTTCCAAGCAGGGAAGCATGCTCCCTGCTGCCCCATTCTGATGTGCTCTATAGAAGGAAGTATACTGAGAAGGGGAGAGCATGTAAGAAAAGTGCTCTTAGTGATAAGAAATAACATCAGTTTTGGCTAGCATGAGCTAGAATAGCAGCATGCCCTCAATGAGGAAATAACCTCAGCTAGGAAGGAGCAAGTAGGATAAAGGTGAACAGTAGTTTATGTGTCTGGTGACAAGATCCGTCATCCATCCTTGCCTAGATCATGACATTCATTCTTTAAGAACCAGTTTCTCCCATCTTCTCATTTATCACACCTACATACAATCCTGGAACCCTTCCAAGAGGAGGTAACCCAAACAGAGCTTGGCCTTCCCATAGCAATCAATATTCAGGAAGAAGTATCACATTCTCGGTTACAGGCCAAGCTGATGGGAGCAAATTTTCAGTTGAGGATACCTCTTTCCAAGTGATGCTAGTTTGTGTCAAGTTGAAAAAAATGCTACAGCATATAATATTGTCCTATAGCATTCATTTTACTAATTTATGTGTCATTAAGGTTCAGTGAGATGTTCCCATACATGCATACAGTATATCCACTGATCAAACCTCCTCTCTCCTCTGTATGCACACATCCCAAGCCTTCTAGGCTTTCAGGTGAACACAGGATACTTGTGTGCTTTGTTTATTTATTTATTTACTGTTTAGTTTAGTTTTTTGGGGGTAGCACAGGCGTAGGAATGTAAGTCTGGCTTTTTTCATTTAATGTCCTCCAGGTCCATCAGTTTTCCTGAAAATGACAGTTTTATTCTACCTTTTCCTGAGTAGTGTTCTTCTTTGTGATGCTGCACTTCTGTCTGCCCATTTGCTGATGGTAACCTAAGTTGACTTCCAATCTAAGCTGCTATGACTAGAGGTACATAAACCTGTGGATAACTATGGCATGCCAGTTTTGTCTTCTCTGAGTTTATTTCCAGAAAGAGAATAAACACTAGCTTTGCTTTTGATTTTCTAAGCATTTCACAAGGCTCGCTGCAGTGGCCCTCTTGATTAACCCCCTCTGCCCATCAGCATTCCTGAATCCCATTACCATGCACCCTCATCAGGCCTCATGGCTTCCACACAGTGAGTGATCTGCTGTCTAATACTTGGTTTTGTTTTGCATTCCACCAAAGGCCAATGACACCGAGCATGCCTCATCTGCTTCTTGACTGTGTTTCGTTGCTCCTCCGTTCAGATCTTTTGTCCATCGTTTAATGTATAACTTCTCTTTTTGTTGTTGTTTCCAAATCACCCCTGTGACAGATGAATAGTTGGAAAATAAGTTCTCCTATTCTGTATGTTGTCTCTTCATTATACAAATTCTTTGATTTCTATATAAAACCTTGTTAATCTGATATAATCTGTTCCCTCATTTTTTACATAAAATTGTATTTCTAATTACTTGGATGACCAGTTTATAACAGAACATCCTCCTTGATTCAGGAGAATCTATTTTATAATTTCAGCAAACTAAGGACAAGTGGGATGATAACATCGACAAATCCACACATCATAGATGTTTCGCAACATCATAAGTTCATAATAGCACGAGTATGACTTTGGTTATGACCTACACAAGGGCAAACTCCAAGGAATTTGCATTAACAAAGTCATGATAGTCTTCCCATTGGAAGAGCATTTTCATTATTTGTATGTATATACTTGAAATTCAATAGACACACAATAATATTACAGGCACAGTATAGTTTCCTGTAGGGAGCCATATTGGATTTGGGCCTAGCCG
Source organism: Rattus norvegicus (assembly GCF_021556685.1). NCBI lineage: Eukaryota > Metazoa > Chordata > Mammalia > Rodentia > Muridae > Rattus > Rattus norvegicus. The sequence goes on from NC_141548.1 coordinate 30,719,737, forward strand.
TTTTTGACTGCATGGCTCAAAGTGACTAGGTGACTCTGGGCTCTTTGGCCACAGATATTCACCACTAAGATGACTGCCATAAGTCTTAAGATTGTTGAACAGAGGCCTCTCCCAAGAATTTACGGCACAGGAAGATAACATTCAAGGGATGCCTCAGCTTGAGCAGATACCAGTTATCTCCTGAGTCAACACCCGGTGTCTCCATCACCTGACCTCATCATTGCCTACCGCCTGACTTCTTTGCCTCCAGCTATCACTGTCTATATCTTCATCTCCCCCTCCTCTGTGTTTCACAAAGGACACTCCCCCTACCTGAAAGCTTTAAAAGCTGTAACGTTCACTCCAATAAACGAGATCTTGACAACAGAACTTTTGCTTGGTCTCCTTCTTCTCTTCACCCCCATTTTGGCCCATAGGTAGAAGGCTCTTCGGGACCCTGAATAACTGGGTCCCCGCTGGCGGGGACAGTTTCCTGAGATGATCCTTTGTGGCTCTGCTAAATAGTAAAATTGTGTGCAGACGGTTTATTAAAGAACTCTTGGGTTAATTTAAAAATTGCAACCTCCCCCCTATCAGAAACATTCATGACGCAGTTAATAGGCAAAACGAGAGACAGACGAAAGTATCTAGTCACGGGGTCCATCCTGGGCTCCAGGGAAACGGTGACCAGACGTTAAGAGATCTCAGAACAGCCTTTGTCATGCACACAGTGCGCTGGGAGATGTTTATGGAGAGAAGTAGTATAGACATGACATTTGAGGACTGGGGAAACATAGGAGGCCCTCTTTCCCTCACATGTCAAACAGATAACAAAGCTAAAGCCCACTTTTGAAGCCTGAGATACCCTGATAAACTCTGCAGAACGTTTTTGGTGTAGCATTCTTGCATTCCCATCCAGAACACAATGTTACAACTTAATGATCCAGGACAAATTACCACACATAGAGAGAAACTCACACTGCAGTACAGACTGGAACCACAAGGGGGAGCTACCCTTCTATGCTATTGATAAATACAAATTCGCCCAGTGCCTCTAAACAGAATTCCCAGGCTGAGGGGAGTGATTGTCTTGCTTAATGTATGAGACGACAAATTTTGTTTTTTAAAAAATCTTGCAAGTGATTTGATGCCAGTCATGTTTTTCTTCAAGAGCCTTTATTACTGCAAAAAGAAGCTTATTTGATGAGTAACTCTGTGTGTGTGTGTGTGTGTGTGTGTGTGTGTGCGCGCGCGTACGTGTGTGTGTGTGTGTGTGTGTGTGTGTGTGTGTGTGTTGTATGTATGTATGTATGCCTGTTGAAATTATGCCAGTTGGTCTGACATAAGAGCCACAGACTAACTTCAACCCGATACCATGACTCTCAAATTAATATAGGCTGTTGTTCTTGCTCTTAGCTACAGCTCAGAGGTGGAACATAAGTCCCTATGCAGAGGACACCACACACTTTGGACATAGGACTCCACAGATTCCAATAGATCTAACCTGAAATATTCTTCTGTCAGTCTACCATTCATGGTACACAAATGTGCTAGGTAAGCTTCCAAGAGAGTGAAGCAACCAACAGGTTTGTCCAACTGTGACACCTTTGAAGGACACAATAAACAGTGTGGCAAGATATCGCTACCTTCCTTGTAACCAAAGCTCTTTAATGGGAATTAAGATCTGATCAAGGGGAGGAAATTGTGCCTAACACTAGAAACGTAGTCAACTCCTTGGAGCTTGTGAGGTCACAGACCTTAGGGGAGACTGTACTACTTCCACTTCACTAGAGTGAAACAGTTTTAATATCCCATTCTACAGAGAGGGACAGCAGAACACAGAAAGGGGAAAAGGGCTGGTGTGCTGATTTTATGAGGAATGAAGGTTTTAGGAGTCCTTGTGAGAAAGCCATTCCATCTTCTCATTCAATAAAAGTTTTGTGAATTTATTTTTATTTATTCCTGTAAGTATGAAGCACATATTAACATGTAGATAGACAGACAGGTAGGGTGTGTGTATGTGTGTATGTATGTGTGTTTATGTATGCATTTATGTGTATTTTCCTTCTGTTATTTGACATGTCACATATGCCTGATTTTGTTACTCAGGGGACATATGAAAGCTTTCACTAAGAACTACCAGGAGCCTGATATAGCTGTCTCCTAAGAGACTTAGCCACAGCATGACAAATACAGAGTAGAATGCTAGCAATTGAACTGAGAACTGGGTCCCTGTTGGAGGAGTTAGAGGAAGAATTGAAGGAGCTGAAAGGATTTGCAACGCAATAAGAACAACAATACCAATGAACCAGAGCTCCCAGGGACTAAACCACCACCCAAAGAGTACACATTGACAGATCCATGGCTCCAGCTGCATATGTAGCAGAGGATGGCCTTGTTGGGCACCAATGGGAGGAGAAGCCCTTGGTCCTGCCAAGGCTGGATCCCCCAGTGTAGGGAAATGTTAGGGCAGGCAGGAAGGAGGAGGAACACCCTCATAGAAGAAAGGGGAGGGGGAATGGAATAGGGGGTTTATGCACAGGAAACTGGGAAAGGGAATAACACTTGACATGTAAATAAAACATATCCAATTTAAAAAAAAGGATTTCTCTGATCAGTCATTTTATAGAAACTCATGAAAAATAAAAATGTTAGTTGCCAAAAAAGAAATCCTTATTTCTCATATAAATTTCCCAAATCCCATCATTAGAATTTTAGCAAGACTGAGATGAAGTTTTGCATTCTTTTTAAATTGTCAACCTTTTGTTTTTCTCTAGTGAAAAAAGGATGAATCTATAAAACCAGAAGCAGCATGGCTAGGTCATTCACATATTACTAGATTTCATAATAAGTTGCATGTCCTGCATTATCTATCTGAGCAATTTGAAAATTAGTTCATCTTCTTACGATGGTTTCCAGTCGATTATAATAAGATCAACAGGTCTTCAAAGCAGTCTAACATTCTCCCACATCCATACAGGAAGTTATCACAGGGCACAATTAAACCTGCCCCATAACTGACAGCGGTATTTCCTGTTGGGGTGGTTGCACCACGCAGACCAGTAACTTTGCTTGTTCCTCTGAAGCACACAGTATAGGTTAAGATCTGGATTGAGAGAGAACATAGAAAATTTCACTCAAGACAAGAGTTAACAAGATGCTGGTTCTAAGCCTTCTGGGAGCAGCTTTCAGCTCCATTTGCCTTGGTAAGGAAGTTCCCCAGCATAGGGTCAGAACCTTATTCCTGAAGGTCACTGGGAGAGGTTATTGTTCTCTGCTGAGGCGCAAAAGAGAGAGATCATTGGAACTCTGGCTCATAAGCTACTTCATCCTTTGGACTCTCGCTGTTGTAGTTAAAGAGGCTGATATCTCTGTGTTTTGTCCTTTAGCAACCAGCATGGCCCAGAAGGTAATGCAAACTCAGGCTTCAATTTCTGTGATGGAGACGAAAACTGTGGCAATGGACTGTGTGTACGAAACCCGGGACAGTTCTTACTACTTATTCTGGTACAAGCAAACGGCAAGTGGGGAAATGGTTTTCCTTATTCGTCAGGACTATTACAAGGAAAATGCAACAGAGGGTCGTTATTCTCTGAACTTCCAGATGTCAAAAAGTTCCATTGGACTCATCATCAGAGCCACGCAGATTGAGGACTCAGCAGTATATTTCTGTGCTATGAGTGAGGGCACAGTGGCAGAGGCATCTAAAAGAGCCCCACAAAAACCTCAACCAGAGACAAAGGTTCTGAGAATATACTCCACAGACAGGAAGAGGCAAGGACTTTGGTAGCACAGGAAAGGGTTTGGCAATAAACTTTAGTACAATTCATGTGAGATGTCCATTTTAAATCAGTTACCTGAGGTATCCATGTTCAGGGCTAGCACAGGTCGGCACTAAGTCCTCTGCATCTATCATGGCTTCCAATTGAATGGTTTTGTGGGATCCTGAGTGTTCAAACAAGTGGGTTTCTGATTCTTGTGCCTTCCCTTGAATTCTTTTCTTTCTCTTGGTTTGTCTTGTTCAATTTTGATGTGATAGACTTTATTTTATCATTATGTTATATATTATTTTTTAAGTTTTGTTGTTTTTTTCTCTAATATTTTCTAATGAGAGGCAGAACATGAGCAGACCGAGATGGGAATGTCAGTGGGGAGGAACTTGGAGCCAGATGCAGTAGTGAATGTCTGTAGTCCCAGAGCTCAGAGGTAAGCACAGACTAGCATTTGGAAAGTATTTCTTTGTCTACCCACAATTTGTATCTAAGCAAATCAACAGGACTCAGCCACTTGATTAAATCTGCCTGGGACAAAAACGTATATGTAGAAAAAAGTAAAACACAATTCAGTACAGCTTCATAATCTACTGTTGATGTTATTCAGGTGGGAAAACCATTAAATTACTTTCAGATCAAATGAGTAATTCTACTGTTAAGTTTTTTAACTTGAAGAGTTGTTCTGTCATTTCTGCAGTATTTTTATGGAATGTCTAACTGCCAGACCAATTATTAAATAAGATGTCATACACTGACTTTTCTCAAAGCTAGAATTGGGACCAATTAAGGCAGAAAAGTTTCTTTTAAGTTAGACCTCTTTCTATAATCATACTACAAAAGCCTTTGTGCAACAAGGACAAGTATAAAACTTCCACAAATGCCCTCTTCGGGGGAGAAAAAATTTTTGAAATCTGCCTAAATATACCGATCTCATTTGGAGGCTTCTGCTGAGGGGACACTTCAGGTGGGTCGCCTGTCCAGGGTCTTCATTATAAACTGTGTAACTGAGAAGGAGTCAAGTCCCGGATGTCAGTACCATGCCAGCACACATCAGATAGTAGAAGGCAGTGTCTAAACAAGTGCGACTCAGGAGGAGAAGAAGAAGACAGAGAAGGGGAGGAAGGAAAGGAGAGAAAAAGTTAGGATGGTGAAGGAGGTGGAAAAAAAACAGGGGGTGAGAATAGGCGATAACACATAAGTAAAGTGATTTCCCATTGAATTCATGTTATGGTTCCTTTCACAAAACGTTAGAAATGTTGTTAGTATGTTAGGCTGAAGAAATGTGGAAGATGCCCACATGATCATTCTGAACTTCACCAGGCATCTGGATTTTCCAGTGACCCCTCTTGTGAAAGATGAGAGTCGGGTAGTCATAGAGATCTTGAATCCTGGATTCCCCTTATAAAGTAATAATAAAAGTTCATCTTTTGGGGACTTAAGAGCCTTGATCCTAGGTGGGGTCTCTTCAACATCAAAGCCTCAGCTAGTGCTGGGTTACAAAGGCCAAGCTGCACAGCTGCTAAGAGCAGAGAGAAAAAGAGTGTGGCCGGCCAAGTTTTTATAAAAGGTATGACCCTGGTTCTGTGTCACTTGGCACAGGACCCTGGCTTTCAGAGAATGACAGAGGTGACAGGGTAAACCCCGCTAATCCTCAGAGGTCTGTGGTGTGTGTGTGGGGGGGGGGAGGCAACAGTTATTAACAGTGAACAATTTCAATTTAAATCCAAGTCCTAACTGATTCAGGCTGCAAGCATGTTAAAAGTGGACAGGCCAACGCAGGAGACATAACAGCGCACATCTTTCAGGGTGAGGGCCACAGATCCATTATCACAGACTGCAGGAGGGTTATTCCAACTTCTGTAAGTAAGGTGATTGATAATGGCCACCAGGCTCCAGACTCTGCTGCAGTCTAGAGATTCTGCTGTTATTTTAGGGGTTTCCTGAAATTACTCACCATCCACCGGACATCTCAGAGACCCTTTCTTGCTCATCATATCTCCACTTTGTTGCTACCGAGTCCTCTGGTTGGAATTTTTTGTTAGGTCTATGTTGCACTCAGCCATTTGATTAAAAACTGCCTGTGACAAAAATGTATATGTAGAAAAAAGGAAAACACAATTCAGTACAGCTTTATAATCTAGTGTTGGTTTTATTCAGATGGGAAAACTATTAAATTACTTTCAGATCAAATGAGTAATTCTACTGTTAAGTTTTTTAAAGGAAAGTAAAACTAGCCTTCCCTTACTGCTTCCCTCCTCCAACTGTCTAGGGTCTCGCACCTTTGCTTACCCGGCTTCCTATTCTGCATCCAGTGGACTGGGATACGTTTCTATTTTGAAAACAGAATGAAGGTAGTTATTAAGCAGGTACTACATTTGATACAAAGCATTGCTCATCCTTACCTATTAGCCTGTCCCTTGTCTGTCTGTAACCATTGTCTTTGTCTTGCCCTAGCTGAACCTGCCCACAACCCACATGCTTTGCTCCGCTTGTCCTTTTTGTCATCTTGTTCCAGACAAAAAGACACAGGCTTAGTAGCTTGATGTTCCCCGACATCAAGTGACATGATAGTACACAGGAGACCTGAAAGACAAGAGGTACGTGCTCAGTCAGCAAAGGGCTTATGTGCAAATGTGAGTTCCTTACTTCAGTCCCCAGCATCACCTCAAAGTAAAGCTAACTAGTACAAATGGTCGGTCCTAAAGGCTTATACACACAAGCAACACTCAATGGACTCACCAGGTTATATTTATATATTTATTCCCATGTTATATATAAATATACAACATACATACAACATACATATGATGTGTATGTGCACATGTATGTGCATGCTTACATGCGTGCATGCATGAATGCATGCATGTGTGTAACAATAATAGTTGAATAAAAGAGGCTGTGGATTTGAGAGGGGATAGAGGAATACAAAAGGGGCTGGAGAGAAAAGAGGGAGAATGAAATGGTACAATGTTATGTTAATTGAAATCAAAATTTTGAAACTAAAGCTAGGACTAGTGGCAAGCTCTGGCAATCTGAACACTAGGGAAGAAGGTCACTGGTGCTCAACTGACCCGAGAGCACAGCAGAATCAGTGAGCTCAGCATCAGGGAGAGACTTGTCTCAAAAAAAATGGCGGAGAGTGGTTGAAAAAAATCTAACAATTTCCTCAGGCCTCTACATACTTGTATCCATGTTCATGTGCACATATATGTACATGCTCATAAAACATACACACACAGACACACACACACACACACACACACACACACACCACAGAAAGAGAGGGGGGGAGCACTTTGCATAGATTTCAGTGATGTGGTTCTTTCTCATATTCCCAGCACACTCAAGGATACCCCCACATCTAGCACAATAGCCAACCCAGGAAATATGATCTTGGAGTCCTGGATGAGTGACTCTGCCTAGCTCATGGAAGAACAAAGCTAACTGTGGATAGCAGAGGCTCTGGGTATACAAAGAAGGAAGATATTTAAAAACAAACAAACAAACAAAGGAAAAACCCGTCTCTGGTAGATATCAAGTACGAGTACAAAACAGACTGAGCGCTAGCAGAAACCAAGAAAAGACAGCGGTCGCCAGACAGTCCCCTCTCCTGCACAGAGCCTACTTCCTCCAGTTTTTAAAGCACAAAAACGTTACCCAAAGCGTCATCTTTTTCTTTCTTTAAAACTGAATATTTAGCAGTGCATTTACTTAATTGTGTTTAATGAACCTTTCTAATGTTTTATCCCCCTTCATACACACCTCCAACTTTGTTCCCATGTCATCTTCTCTCTTACCGTCAACTGTGCTTCTCCATCTCTCTGTTACGCTGTTAGTAGTACCTTCATCGCTTCCTTTCTCGCATTCATTTAACTTCATTTTGAACTTTCATTGCCATGTCAATTTAACTCTAAATTCCTGGGAAGTTTTATTTTATTTCTTTTGCTTTTGTTATGTTTGAGTACATTGCTCTTTTCTGCTTTCCCCCTATCTTTGCCTCCGTTCCTTTTTATTTCTAGAAATTTATTTACTCTTATTTCTACTCTTTCTGCCCTTCCCCCACCTCAACAGTAGGTTGCTCAATGCAAACTCTCAGAGGTTTCCAAAGCAACACATGGGCAAATAACATCACAGAAACATAAGAAATGTGAAAACTATAACTTTATACCCAAAGCTCATAACTCTTCAACTACTAATTTTCACATTTTTATATTTTAGATTTTTTAAATAAATGATAGGTGCAACACCTTAAGTTCCAGAAAATGACTGGTCAACTACTAAATTTAAAGATGAATTCAATACAGGGCATAGAGAATAAAGTCAGACTTCAGAGGGAAGGTAGTTGGTATGAGAAAAGCAGTTCTAAGAATGGAAAGACAATGTGGAAGAAAGATTCATGTTGCAATCAATGGCCCCAGACCCACGAGAGAATAAAAAGCCTTCATTGGAATTAATGGACTACGAAAAAAATAAAATTAAGTTAGGAAGGGAATATTGGGAGGTGGAGGATACAAAAGCCAGTATACAGATACCAGACACCTTCTGTGTGCAAGTAATAAAAAAAAAAAACAGGCATAAAGTAAATCAAGAAAAATTATTTCACTATGGCTTAAAAAATGCATAAACAACAGGTGGAAGATCTCCCAAAGAAAACTTTAATGAAGGAAGAATTGAAAAGGACACTAGAAGGTTGTCTAGTTAAATTTTCTATTGCTGTGATTAAACACTGTAACCAAAACAACATGGGAAGGAAATGTTTTATGTTTCATTACCTACGAAAATCAAGGCAGAAACCTGGAGGTTACAACAGATGCAGAGGCTGTGGAGGAGTTCTGCTTACTGGCTTGCCCCATGCAGTATGCTCAGCCTGCTTTCTTATTCCATCCAGGACCACATGACTGAGCTGGGCCCTCCCACACCAATCTTCAACCAAGCACATGGCCTAAAGACTCACTACAGATCAAATTGTGGAGGTATTTTCTCAAGAAAACTCGAAGACCAAATCATTTAACCAATTTATGAATGAATGACCTGAATAGATACTCAAAAATTCAATGCAAATAGCCAGTAAGTATTATAAAAGGTTTTCAATCACTTTAGCTCTCAGGGAAACACAAATGAAGGCTTCAGTCAAATGAATGTCACTTCAGCTAAGTCATTATTATAAAACTAACACAGACACCACTAAGGACGTAAGGAAAGAGAAGTCCTTATACATTGCAGAGGGGTTATAAACTGGTATGGTCACTGTACCAACCAGTGTGGAGGTTGCTCAAAAATTGAAACCAGAACGGCCATATGATCCAACCACGTGATTAACACATATATCCAATGGACCCTCAGACCATGAACCACAAAAATACCTGTACTTACACACTTCCCACCAACTAGGAGATGGGTACAACCCAAGTGACCTCCAATGGGATAATAAATAAGTTATGCATTAGCTTAGGCTGTACAAGCTGATCACTCGCCTTCCTTATGTAAAAGGTCAGTGTCCATATTTCTTGTTTTTCACTGGTATGAATATTAAGGTGATAAACGGATACATTAAAATATTTGTTGTATCATTTAGATGATAAATGATCTAAAAACTTCCACGTGGGATTAGAAAGTTCATGCTTCAGAGTTTCTTACTTTGAGTCGTAGGCCTAAGAAGAGCCCTCAGGGATGTCCGCATGGTTTTGAGTTTTATATTGTTTTTAAAACTAAAATGTATGGAAAGCCTTCTCTCTCCGAATTCCCTGTTACTACAATTTTATTTTGCTTTTAAGCTTTATTATAAGAAAGTCTTGAAAATAAATAAAAATATCACACACCAAAATTAACTAAACTCCGAGTCTACACAACTTAATGAACCCTTTACCCACACTTAGGATTGGCCGATGCCAATCATTACGACTTTAATTTTCCAAGAGATGATAAGGTGGCCATAAAAAGTATTTTGGATTTAGAGGAAGTGAATAGCTGAGTTTCACAGACTTGCGTGGCCAATGTATTTTTCATTGTACACTTTGGTGTCGCCAAGATTCTACAGCCTTTGCCACAGTTTTTTTATTGTGATTTCTTTTTCGGTTGCTTAACTCAAGAGTCAGTTTATTTCCCAATAGTTTCCAGTGTTGGAATCCTTATCTTCCCTCCCTGACTTCCTCCAGTTTTCTTTTCTGGTTTCACTGTTCACTGTGATCATACCATCCCCTCTGGTCTGTCTGAGGGGGCTTCTGTCTTTTGTGTGCTGCCTTTGTTACAAAATTGCCTCACTGAATGGACCTGTCAAGGTTTACAATAACTATTCTGATTCTTCTATGTTTCTTTGCATAATTTAATACACAACCCCTCACTAGAACTACAATCGTGGCAGTAGAAATGGAAGGTGATGCTCATGACTGCCGCCCTCTGCTGTTCAAGACTGGAATAGTCTCTTGTTGACAGCCCTACACTATGACAGGCGTCATTCCTAGGACTCAGTGACACGTCAGAGAAATGGCAAAGAGACGTTCCCATGGCTAACTTAGTCCCTAATCAGTGTGACACCTGTTGAATTTAATTCTGAATTAGTGCAGCAAACTAGAAATTGTAAGTTTCAGGCCTGCTGTAATAGTTTTTATTTACTTGATTTACTTCTGTAATTCTTTTTTAGGTTCAATAATTCTTAATTGGGTCTTCTTGTAACTGTACATTTTTAATGTTTCCTGGGAGGGGGGAAAAAAGAAATCCTGATGTAGTAGCATCAGTCGAATTTCTACTGACGGTGCATTTTGATGATGTTTAGAACTTTAGCAATAAAATATGTTATAGTTTTCTGAACTGTGATATTTCTGATAAATGCCTTTAATATATCAAGATATTGTATTTTTCACACTAAAATTTTTGTGCACATTTTCTGTTCACAAAAAATTTTAAAGTCACAAGTTTAACACTTTAGATCCTAACATTTTAGAATTTATAGCTAAATTTAGAAAATATAACTTTTCCTTGATACATGAATGTTCCAGCTACTTTTCCATTTGCTATAACAAACGATGGGCCAGAAGCAAGTTGTTTATGAAAGCTCTTATTTCTGATTAGAGGCTACAAGCCACCATTGAGGAAGTCAGGGCAGGAACTCCAGGCAGGCGTTAAAGCAGAACCAGGAAGATGTACTGCTTTTTGGCTGGCTTCTTGTGTTTGCTCAGCTCGCTCTCTCATACAAGCTAAGACCATGTACCTTCCCAGGAGTGGAATTGTCCACAATGAGCTAGGAAGTTCCAGATTAATCACCAGTCAAGAAAGTACCTCAACAAACATGCCCACAGGCTAATCATAAGGAAGCAAACACTTAATTGGGTTTCTCTCATCCCAGGTGACTCTAGTTTGTGTCAAGTTGATAAAACACTGACCCATAGAATTGACCCTTTTTCAATTTGACACACAAAGGCAACATAATTAAAACATGGCCTTTCTTTTCTTGTTATTTCTAAGATCTCTTGCTAATATGATATAAAGCACGGTATAACTTTAAAAGCCCTACATTTGTTGTTTGGTCTCTAAAATACTCAGACTCTCTTGCAGAATCAAAAATGATGGACCAGGGCACAGTTACAGTCATATCAAAGAAAATCCCAACATTCCCCAGTGCAAATCAAATAATGGAGCTAAGTATCTGGCCTCTGGAGTTCACTCATGGTCTTCCCGGTTCCAAAGAGACTGGCAGTTCAATTTCTCTGACTCTCCAAGCCACTGCAAGCATTGCTGGTCTCATATGCTTATATGAACAAGCTCTTCTTTATATCAACTGCAGTTCCTGGTGCTCCCCACAGAAGTCATGACATCTGTACTATGCTAGGATCTCCACTACCACTGAAGCTTCCCATTTACTAAGACCCTCTTACAGCATCTTCAAGGACTCTAACTCTACCTCAAATCACCAAACCTCAAATTCTCTATATGACCTCTTCAATCACTATGTATTTTTCTGAAAGACATGTATACATTATTGACGAAATTTGGCTGCCATCTTGAGATGCAGTTTGGGTCCCCTCTGAACCACATCTGTGTGTAAACCTTGAGGAAATACTTTCTAAATTTCACTCTAATTATTCTTGTCTCTTCTTAATCATAGGTGATTTTTAATATTCACTTAACCAGCATTAATTATCTTAGTAAAGCAGAAATTTCACTTCACAGCTGATTCTTCAGTCCTATCTGACCAGAAGCCATAGATTCTTATCTCAAAATACCACACAGACATTCCAAGTAGAGTCCATGGGGGAGTCTTAAGCTTCCCTCAGAACTTTTCAAACAGGGATCATCACTAACATTCTTTTCTTCCATATTCCCACATCTCATTAAGCATGGTCAGAAGCTCCAAATTCTCTACCGTTCATATACAAAATAGTTCAAGACATAAAAATTCACATGGTCAGGTCCATCAGAATTGGTACCAATTTCTGTTCTAGTTACTGTCCCTGTTAACTGAGATGAAACCAACTTAGAAAAGAAAGGGTCTATTTCAGCTTACAGGCTGTAGTCCATCATTAAACAAAGTCTAGGTATGGAATCCAGGCAGACATTAAAGAAGCGCCATGGGAAAATGATGTTTATTGGCTGGTTCCCCATGGCGTGCTCAGCTCGCTATTCTACACAGCCCAGGATCACAAGTGAGTCAGTCCCCATGCCTCAAGGGGGCAATTTTTGAGTTGAGGTTTCCCTTTCCCAAGTAACTCTAATTCATGTTGGGTGAGAGCCAGACAGTGAGAAGCACATCAAAATTTTAAACTTATTTTGAAATTTGTTCTCTATAGGACACTGTTCTCTAATTAGGAAATGAGTTTTCTGTAGATTAAAGGAAAGATACAAAAACTTACTTTCCCTACTGAAGTGGTAATTTCTGGTTTCTTTGGAGACTCGACTGTGTCATGTGATACTTTTCTGGAAACTGTCTTATGAGAGGATGTTTTGCTGAGACAAGTGTGTTTTTCTGGATGCCGTCTTGTGAGAAGGCATATGATGTTTTCCTGGAGCAGATGCTTGAGAGTGTGAAGGATGTTTAGGAAGAGTATAAATATAACCCCACAGACAGTGAGAGGATGCTCTCACATTAGTTTACCTTGTAATGCTTCACTGGTCGTTACTGAAAATGCTCTTGCATTGCTATGCCTTACATCACTTTGCTGGTCTCCAAAGATTTTTGATTGTCATGACTTCATAGAGAGAGATTTGCCAAAAAAATCTCATAGTATTCCTGCTGTTTCTGAAGACTTGTGCCAATTTGATGGAGCCTTGTGGTTTCTTCTGGATATGGCTGCTGCTACCATTCATGTTTGGGTGCTTGCTGATTGAACTGCAGCTACGGCTTGGATGGCAGCTACTGATTCATGTTTGATGTTTTGGACAGGACTGCTCATATTCTGAAAATGAAGATTACAATCTCCGCAAAGAACTACTTCTAAACAGCTGCATATCTCCTTATCTGATTAACAATCTTTCTCCCCTACCTCCGGTCAATGGGTTAGAAGGAAGGTTAAAGCATTTAAGAATCCTTATAAAGTAGGCTATGATAAATCTACGTCTGTACTCTACTGCAATGGCCATAGTCCTGACTAGGCATATTTTAGTCAGAGGATTTTTAGCAATGGAAGAAAAATCTCAGATACAAGAGGAAGATCATCGCCAAGAATTGCTCTTCTTGCCAGTCCCTTCAATCTCCCTGTAGTGAAGGAACCAATATCTCCTCAAGCTCAGAGCAACCTCTGTGCTCTTCTCTGGGCACTGGTGGTGTCCTGGTTATATTTGTTTTCTAGAGAATCCCTGACAGGAATCAGCTGCTTTCTGCTCCTCTTGGTGACCTTGCTGGGCATCCTGAAGCTTGGACAGCTCTGTGATTGTCACCCATCTTTAGTCCATCTTCACAGAAAGAACACTGTGTGGCTTCACTCTGAACAGAGACCCTCCTGTGGCTCTGAAACTGCACACAGCACTGAAGCTACAGGAGGGTGCGGAGCCCAGGGGCGCCCCAGCATGATGGCTGCACCTGTGCATGTGCAGCAGCTGCTCTGGAGCTGAGGGGCAGCTGCTCATCCCTAGTCCCTCAGGGTCCTTCCCTGCATGTGTGACACCTTCACCTGGGTTTCCACTGCCTCCTGAAGCTCACACCAGGAAGTCAACTTGTATCAGGCATGGGGGTTTTCAGACTGAGTGCAGGAAAGATAAAAAACTCTCCTGATCATTAGACTGAGGCAGCTGCATGCTTCTCTGCACTGAGTCATGAGTGCAGGCTGCACACAAACCACCTGAGAATTGATCAATAAGACATTCGGGCACTTTCAGGGATTTTGTCATGTTCTGAAAAACTTTAAAATGCAACTTCCGTTGTTACAAGTGGGAAGTACACTGCTCTGTGCAATCACCAAGTGCAACAGCACACCAGCACTTCTTGCTTCTGTTCCTCAGGAGTTTACAGACTGGTTTGTTTTCTCTTCCCACTTCCTCCTCACAGGCCCTTTAACACTATTTACCACAAACTTGGGTTGTAAAAGGAGTGACCAAATACACCTGCCTTATCTATTCCAAGAAAAGGAGATCATTAAATCTATATTACATAATAATTATTATCTTGTTACTCTATGTGATTGGAGAATCTCCTTTAAATCAATTTATAGGGCAAGGAAAACATTTTAGTCAGAGCATGCACCCATATTCTGGATATAGTATTCAGTTGTTCTTTTGTACACCACTCCTCAGGCTCTTGATACAGTCCAGACACTTTATTCTTAGGGTAAACTGGTCCCCTCCTCCTCAGAGTTTCCTCCATTGTCTTAGGTCCCAATATCATCAAAGAACCATCTCCCCTCACCTCCTCCACCCAGACTCTCAGCCAGGTCTGGTTTGGGAGGAGCTTCAGGCTCTGAAAGCTGGGAGGGAACTCAACAGGGTGTGGCCTTGCAGGGCTCCTGGGTGGAGCTGACTGGTTGCAGGAGGAGGGGACACTTCAACAGCCACCCTGACACCACAGCCCAGGGGTTGGTTACTTGCTTCTGTCTCCAGCAGCCACACAAGCACCATGAAGAGGCTGCTGCGCTCTCTGCTGGGGCTTCTGTGCACCCAGGTTTGCTGTGAGTCTGGCTGTCAGCATTCAGGGCTCCTGAGAGGATCTGGCTCAGCACATGGAGGGGTGGAGAGAGCAGCTTAGGAGTCCTGCAGAGCTCCCACCTTCTCAGAGGACATGGGTGTGCTCAGGGCACTGTGGGCACTGAAATGACAGTCATCACTGTCTCTTTCTCTGTTTCTAATCAGGGGTGAAGGGGCAGCAAGTGCAGCAGAGTCCTGTGTCCTTGGTTCTGCAGGAGGGAGAGAATGCAGAGCTGCAGTGCAACTTTTCCACCTCAGCAACCAGGCTGCAGTGGTTTTACCAACGTCCTGGGGGAAGCCTTGTCAGCCTCTTTTACAATCCTTCTGGGACAAAGAAGAGTGGAAGACTGACATCCACGACAGTCACAACGGAACGACGAAGCTCTTTGCACATCTCCTCCTCCCAGACCACAGACTCAGGCACTTATTTCTGTGCTATGGATGCACAGTGCTCCCCACACACCTGCAGCCTGTACACAAACCTCAGCGGAGTGGTTATGTCTCTTCCTAGTCACAAGACATCAGGAAGACACCACAGTATATGTATCTAGTTTAATGCCTCTTTCCCGTGTTTGTAGAGTTTCACCCTCATCTAAACTTTGAACCGCATAGGTTCAAAACTTTGCCCTTTAGCTTCATTTCTCCATATAAACACCCTCCTGAAGTAGAAATTTTCAACTTAGAACTAACAGAAGCTGATGGGATTACTGAATCAATGTAAACATTTTAGCCACAGTGTACTGAACTTGCAAAGAGTAAGGAGCAAAAGGAGAAACAGGCAAAGGCTGACATCCATGTAAAACTGCTGTGGACAGTGATGTAGCTTAGATGTGCCTCAAACACATTCAGTCCTGAGCAGAGTGGGTCATGGCAAGGTGGACACATGTGTTTGGCCTATTGATGCGCTGGGAAAGCATCCCCCAAACGCGTCTATGCTGTTAAACAGATGTGAGTGAGATTCACACTGTATTTTTTCCTTACCTAAGTTCTGTGCATATCCTTGGAGTTTCTCTGGACCAGGAATTTGCCCTATTCTGAAGAATGGCCCTGCATGTTTAAGAACATGTTCTTGGCTGAATGGATATTTATGAGTGTTGGGGTCCAGGAATTGCTTCACAAACCCCATGAACACCAATCTCAGTCAGACAGGAATAGTTCATTGAGCATATGCCAGGGTCACAGCCCTGATTAAGGAATTGAACCATAACACCAGGTGCAGGTCCTCCAGGCCTTTTAAAGCCTGAGATCTACAAACGCCTGTGCCAAGTTTTTCCACCAATCAGGATTTAGGAAGATTTCCTTAGGGACAGCTCATTGTTGTACACTGCTCCCATTGGTTGGGGTATTCAACTGTGGCAGGGGACTTGCCTTTTCTAACATCCATGTCTTCACTTGTCTACCAGGATGGGACTTGTCTAACACTCATGTTTCTTTTTGCCAAGTAGTATGTCAGTCCCAAGGAGGGCTTGGAAACTTAAACTTTACTCAATCCCTACTCAAAATGGAAATCTTATTTTAAATACTTTCTTGTATTTCTTATGTTAGGGGTCCATGCCCGTGGTAGGCTATAAAAGCTAATACCGTAAAAGCTTACACACAGGTGCAGGAAGAGCTGCTGGGTGGTTAGTTCAGGTCCAAGTTTATAGTGAGTAACTATACAAAGCAATTCTACTGATTCTATCATGATGGTTCCCAAGAGGTTAGAATAAATAATCACCTTGGGCATTAGAAAGTTCCTAGTAACAACAGAGAAAATTTCCCTATAATGACAGCCTAGCCAGGTAACTGTTATCTAGGCCTTAACATTTTACTTTGGCCTTAACATTCCATTAGGCCTGTACTGGCTAGTTTGTATGCCAACTTGACACTGTAAGACTCTCAGAGAGAATCTTTCTTTAGGAGGGAGCTCCTCGAGCCCAATGACCAGTCCGAGTCCACAGGCTGCAATCTGAAAGAGGATTTTTATTGATCAGGATACACAGGTATCTGTGGGCGTCCCAGTCAATTCGGAAGACTGGCGCGCCTAACAGAACCAGGGACGGGTTTTTATAGGGCATTGGGGAGCAGAAGCAGGCTTATAGAAGCAGATGTATGGTTACAGGGATGTGATTGGTGGAGTAAATGAGGCATACGTGTATGTTACCTATTTTGGCTATAATCATAACAGTGAGTTAGCAAAAAGTACATGGTGGTCAGGGCTTCCGGGGGGTCTGGGACTGTTTCTTTTTCTTGCCAGGTGGCCCATGGAGCAATGTCCATAATTTAGTCTGGTTTCTGCATTTTGTTTTCTTTTACGGTCTGTTTTGTCTAAATGATGGGCCAGCTTGTCCCACAAAGCTTGGACACATCTGAACTTTCTCAGGCTTATTTTAGTTCTGAGTCTGTGTATCTAAAAACTTATTTTTTACTTCTATAGTTGAGGGCCTTGGGCTTGTACAATTCCCTTTCTGGGAGGGGGTCTTTTATTCCCCCATTTTCTTTTTTGTCCTTGAGTGGAATCTTCCACTCAACTTGGTTAAGGTACCTCTGGTTTTTTTTTTGTTTGTTTGTTTTTGTTTTTTTTTGTTTTTTTTTTATCATCTGATACTGTTGTCTCAGCACAAAAGTTTGAATGACTGAAAGACTATATCTCTTATTATTCCTGTCTGATCTGCATAGAAACAACATTTTTCCTTTAATGTAGCACACAGACTCCTTCTTTAAGGAATATCAGGTCTAATCTTTTCCTATTTTGAAGGACTTCCTCTGAGACGGAGATTAGGTGTTCTTGGAGGTCAGCTAAAAAGTCTTTTTTATTTTTTTTATATCTGAGTCAATGGCAGTTCCTAATTCTCTATAAGCCTTGCATTGTAGGGCAACAGCAGATGTCCTTGTGCTGTCCTTGTAGCACCTAGATAGCCTTAAATAATTCTCAACTCTCTTTTGTGTATTATTAAGTCTTTAGCATCAGGATTCTATTCTGGACACTATCTGAACCTATACACCAAAGTCTTTTAGAACTTCTAAACTTATATAGGTTGTGATCCCTGAGGCACAGTCCCAAGAAGTGTTAGGAGTACTAACATATGTAATGTTACATCATTTGTAATAAAAATCAAGCCTATCTCTACACCTATTCCGCGGGAACCGAGAGCAAACATGAAATTCTTGTTTCTAAAACACACTCCTCAAGTGAGCATTATAGTAACCTCCCAGTCACTTAAGTCTAGGGAGCTTTTTGAAGATCTGAGTGTCCCTCTAGGTCCTAGCTCTCAGCCCCAACAGCTAGTACGCTGCTGGTGAGGGCTGAGAATTGATGGCTGTCAGGGTGGTCAGCAGCACCAGGTACAGTCCTTTCCAGCGAGGCTCCAGTGTCTGGGCTCAGTGTAGCTGTAGTCTCCGACCTGGAACTGATGAGATAGATGACTCAGGGGTCCCCAGAGCATAGGCTGCTGTCAGCTGTGAGCAGATTTCTTTCTGTATCACCTGTAGGTCTTTTAGCCTGGCATACAAATCATTATTAGTATGACATGTTGGTTCAGTAACATCATCTAATATAGTCAGGGGAGCTGAGGCCCCGTATAAGATCTCAAAGGGGGTAAGGCTGAATCTGGAAGAGGTATTTCTTGCTCTGAAGAGAGCAAGAGGGAAGGAGTGTCACCCAGTCTGTGCCAGTCTCCATGGTTAATTTGGTCAGGGTCTCTTTTAAAATTTTATTTATTCTCTCTATCTGTCCTGAACTTTGAGGTCTGTAGATGTAATATAATTTTTAATTGACCTCTAAATACCTGGCCACACCCTGGCTTACCTTGACAACGAAGGCAGGGCCATTGTCTGACCCAATTACCTTGGGCACTCCAAACAGCGAGAAGATTTCTTCTAGTAACTTCTTGATGACTATTGAGGCCGTCTCTTGCTTGGTGGGGAAAGCTTCTACCTATTCCTGAAAAGATGTCTATAAATACTAGGAGATATTTATAACCATATTTTTTTGGTTTTATCTCTGTGAAGTCTACTTCTCAGTAGGATCCAGGTTGTTCCCCACGGAGCCTCTTACCACAGTCAACTTTCTTGAAAACAGTTATCATTTGGCATGTTATACATCAGTGCACTATCTGTTCCACGAGATACTTGAGACCTGTGACATAATATTTAGTTTTTGAAAACGTCTGGATGAGTTTGCTTACCCCTAAGTGAGTCCATTGATGGATTTGTTTTATCATGGCCTCTGCCTATTTTTGTAGCAGGATCTTCTTTCTCGTTGAGGTGTACTAGAGTCTCTTTCTCGGCCTGGCTGGGTCATGGAGGGCCCTTAACCTAGCCAGAATCTCTTTTTCTTGTCCTCAGATGTCAGCAGGCCCCTCTGCTGATGGGCTGTAGCAAAGGCATACCTGCTGTCCACATAAATGTTAAGTCTCTTTCTCAGATCAAGGGCTTTGGTGAGGGGAGCGATCTCTACCCCCTGAGTAGTGGTGTCTTCTGGTAGGGCCTGAGCCCAAATGACTCTGTTTCCATCTATCACTGCTGTCCCAGCCCATCTTTTTCTATGAACCAGATGACATCTATCCCCTCTGCTGGCTGATCAGTCCGATCTTTATGCCACTCTTTAGTGAGCTCCTGCTGACAGTCATGAAGGGGGGTGTCTAGGTCGGGGTCCGGGAGCAGGGTTGTAGTGTTTAGACTTGTAGGGGCAGTCTGGAATCACAAGGAACAAGTGGGATACCCGGCCCATGCCAAGGTCCACTGTTCTTCAGGTAGTCCATGAGTATTGTTCGTTGCCAGTAGCTCCTTGCACTCAAGGTCTTTGGATATTGGCCCCACTAGGGGGGCATAGGAGCACAGAGCATTGGGTCCCTGTATCCACACTTCTCTTCTATCTCTGTATATAGCCAGCACTCTAGTACCAAGAGGCTTGCCTTCCGGGCTGCTGGAGAGGCCCCTCTTGTTCTTTCTGGGGAAGTCCCTGACCCAGTGTCCTTTTTCCTTGTGATAGGCACACTGATCTTTAGCTAGGAATTCTCTTCTGTTGCCAGGTACTGTCTTCCTAGGTTCCCTAACTACTGTGGCCAGTATATATTCCTCTCCTGTCTTTTATCCCTCTTTAGCTCTCTAGCTTCTTCTTCCTTTTGTCTCTTTTCTTCTTTAGCTTCTTGTTCTTTATATCTTCTTTTTTCTTTTTCTTCTTTAGTCTCTCTCATATCTTCTGTATCTTCCTCTATAGCTATTAGATGCTGTCCACTTAACCACACTTCAACTTTACTTTCTCTGTAACTTACACTAACTCTCAGCAACTTAGCTTAACCCTTTAAATTTCTGTAACTTTCTCTCTTTATATCTTTTCCTTATCTTAGCCAGATTGGTGGGGCATTTTCCAGCCCCTCGGAGACCCACCCTTGGAGCCTGGTGGCAGACCTGGAGCACTCCCTACCTTCAGGGGTATTCAAGTCAACAGTCAGGAGCCTTCCATCCATGTCTGGATTTATCTTTCTGGCCTCTAGTAGGATTCCGTCTTTCCTCGGTGGTAAAGAAGACCTGTAACAGTTACTAACAAGCATCTCAAGTGGGATGGTGAGAAAACAAGAAGAGAATCTAGAGAATAGAGGTCCACTGAAGAGGACAAATAGCATTTAGTCACACAGCTAAGCCAGGAGGCTTTCTTGGGACAAAAAGGCTGTTGTAAAAATAAACACAAGCTTTGTGTCTGTGAAACAGAACAGCAAGCAGAGAGGGAGCTGATCTGTTACCGACTATCTCTCTGGACTTAAGAACTAATAACAAAAGGATGGAAAGATGATTAGGACCTGGGTGCTAGATGCCAAGTGGCTGACAAAAGAATTGTAACCAGTTCACCTGGGACTTTCAGGACCTCAGTAGCAGCCCTTTACCAAACTGTCTCAGTGGGCTAAAGGCCCATGGAAAAGAAAACATTAATCCTGACCTTGGCCACAGCCAAAGCCTGAATTCTAAATTTTGACTGGCAAAACAAAGTTCTTCACAGTTTGTTGCAGATTCTTTTTGAAACTATTTTAGGGGCTTCTCTGCCCCCCAACCTGGGGCATTTTGACCACAGGGGTAGGAACTGGCTGCTGAGGGGATAGGATCAAAGGCACTCTCTATGTCAATGATGACTAACAGGGAAGGTTACTTAATGTTGGAGATCAACTCCTCTCTTGGAATAGGGCCACCAGATAAGGCAGGCTCCCTTAAAGAACTTCTCTTAATGAACGCTCTTCTTCTGTGAGCAAGTGTTGAAGATCTGGCCACTGAAGGCAGCAACTGGAATTATTATTTTTTTTTTAGGGCCAAAAGTCTCATAAAACAACCACTAACTCTATATTATCTTTTTGTTGTCAAAGCGCCAACCCCGGCCGGCCTCATCACCTTGAAACTCCTCTTACGCTGACTTGGCCAGAGCTGCGCCACTGCCCACATGCAGCCTGTAGCTTGCTAGCAGGCCTGCATGCTTGTCACCCTCAGCCCCTATATTTTTCTACTCTGCTGTCCCTTCCTTAGAAGCTGTGAATGTTTAAGCAACAGGGAGAATTTTTCTTCAGGATCTAAGGTAAAGCTTTCAGGCTCTTGTTAATACCTGTTTCAGACAGGGTCACTCACTAACCTGGAGTTCTTTATACACAACTGTTAACAGCAGCTAGACTGGACAAGGGGAGCAAAGGGAGGGGCATCTCTCCTTGGGGAGGAGGCCCAAGAGAGAAAGATAAAACTCCCCGGCAGAAAACAATTTTTTTCAAGCAAATTATTTCTAAGTTAAGCACCAAGAGGACCAAGTACAACTCCTTGACAAACAAAGCAAACAGTTTCATGATTTTAAACACAGTCGTCAGTCCAAGATTTTAAACACAGTCATCTATCCAAAGTCCAAAAATGAAACAAAAGTCAAAAAGACACTGGACAATACCACAGAAAACAACCCAGACAAACAAGACTAAGACAAAGAATCCTATAACCAATTTCCACAGATGTTCAAAGAAAATTAGGACACAAAGAAGACAAACAATTCCAACAGTCAGACAGACAGACGCACCGCGCGGCTTCGGTGTCAAACTGAATCCAAAAATTCAGACAGAGGCGACGAGGGTCTGGATCCTTCAGTGGATCCGGCTCTCTCTTCTCTCCTCCAACCCAAAACCATGTATCCTTCTGATACAGGCTGAGCCCCGAAAAACCGGGCTCTAAACACCCTTGGAACGTCTTCCAGGGCTGCGGGGGAGAAGTCCGAGCTCCTCAGCTCCTTCTCTGGCCCGCCCAAATACAAACGGTCTAGACCCAAGCCAAGTAACTAAGCATTTACAGAACAAAGCAAGACAAGACAAACACTGGCCAGCTTACCTCCTGGTGGGTGGTCGGTGGTCTCTAGGCAGAGGATCTCCGATCCCGGACGAGCCCCCATAATGTAAGACTCTCAGAGAGAATCTTTCCTCAGGAGGGAGATCCTCGAGCCCAATGACCAGTCCGAGTCCACAGGCTGCAATCTGAAAGAGGATTTTTATTGATCAGGATACACAGGTATCTGTGGGCGTCCCAGTCAATTCGGAAGACTGGCGCGCCTAACAGAACCAGGGACGGGTTTTTATAGGGCATTGGGGAGCAGAAGCAGGCTTATAGAAGCAGATGTATGGTTACAGGGATGTGATTGGTGGAGTAAATGAGGCATACGTGTATGTTACCTATTTTGGCTATAATCATAACAGTGAGTTAGCAAAAAGTACATGGTGGTCAGGGCTTCCGGGGGGTCTGGGACTGTTTCTTTTTCTTGCCAGGTGGCCCATGGAGCAATGTCCATAATTTAGTCTGGTTTCTGCATTTTGTTTTCTTTTATGGTCTGTTTTGTCTAAATGATGGGCCAGCTTGTCCCACAAAGCTTGGACACATCTGAACTTTCTCAGGCTTATTTTAGTTCTGAGTCTGTGTATCTAAAAACTTATTTTTTACTTCTATAGTTGAGGGCCTTGGGTTTGTACAATTCCCTTTCTGGGAGGGGGTCTTTTAGACACAAGCTGGAGTTATCACATAAAAGGAGCCTCAGTGGTAGAAATGCCTTCATGAGACCCAGCTATAAGGTATTTTCTCCACTAGTGGTCAAGGTGGGAGGACCCAGCCCATTGTGGGTAGTGCCATCCCTGGGCTGGTGGTCTTGGGTTCTATAAGAGAGCAAGCTGAGCAAGCCAGGGGAAGCAAGCAGTAAGAAACATCCCTCCATGGCCTCTGCATCAGCTCCTGCTTCCTGACCTGCTTGAGTTCCAGTCCTGACTTCCTTTGGTGATGAACAGCAGTGTGGAAGTGTAAGCTGAATAAACCCTTTCCTCCCCGACTTGCTCTTGGTCATGATGTTTGTGTGGGAATAGGAGCCCTGACTCAGGAAGGCCGTAATACTTTACCTAGACCTTCACAGTGAGATAGTGTTGCTACCGTCTATTTTCTTTTTGTTATTTCTTCACTGTTCCTATTTATTACTAACAGTGAAGTACTGGAGTCTCTGACTGTTCTTGTTAAATGATCTGTTTCTACTGAAGCTCAGTCAGTTTTTGCTTTATGTATTTGGAAGATTGTTATTAAGTACAATGTAAATATTTTATCTTCCTAATGAATACCATTTATTTTACTTAAGATCCAACTGAGGAAATCACTCTGGCACTAATTTATGTTCCTGGCTTTGAAACTGATTATTTGGCTGCCTTCCTGTGCCCCTTTCCATACTCTGCCCTTAGGTAGGGATATCTATCCCATGCTGTTAGCCTCACTACCCCTGACCAATAACCCTAAAGCTTCATCCCTGTTTGAGTAGCCTAGACTTCTCTTAACTGAGCTCTACCCAGCCCTGACAACCCCTTCCTCCTAACTGTACATCCTTAGCTTCTACTTTAGGGAGTCACCAGATTTAAAACACTACCCTACCCATCACTGCAAGGCAATGATTACCCCTCCCTAATCGGAAACACTAGATCAGCAACTCCACACAATCCCACTACTTGCTAAGGTACACATGGTGTCTAACACACCTGCCTTCCTTCATATCTTTTGGCATAACCTCCATCAGGTAAGGGCAGCCAATTCTTTCAAATAAACACATCCAGGCCCACTGAATATATTTGCCCTCATCCTCAACCGGGGAGACTAGATTCACCCCAAACTCAGCTCTGTCTATCTACACTAATTCTACCCACCCTCATTGTTCACAGCATTTCTCTAAGTAGACACTAGAGTCACCCTACCAAGTGTACTCATCACTGAAATGAAAGAAATGTCCTCTCTGGGGAGGAACACTAGACCCACCCTTTCACTCACCTGAGGACTGTGTGCCCCACATCTTCCAGTCCTCTTTCTTCTCCCTCTTTTTATGCAGGGAATCCCAACTCACTAATATTCATTACCTGAGGAATCAGCAATTCTACCAATGCCAATTTCTTGTGGTAAAGGCCAGAGTACATATTCTGAACTCCAGAAGTTTCACTGTGAAATTCCTTTAACCCTACAGAAGTTCTGCTCCCATGTTAAGAAGTCTCGCTTAGCTTGAGCTGAGTTGGGACTACTTCTGAAATCTTCTTCGAACATTAACACTGATTTTCCCACAGACTGAAACCTAAACCCCATACAGCTAGTTGGAGTAATAGTAGACACAGCTTCAAACACCAATTTCATAGAATAAAGATAATATTTCTATACAAAGAATCAGTAGCAATGACCTAACTCCAGATGTCTAGGTACCATTGCAAATACAATTAGTGCTATCATAAGTAATATACCCCAAGAAAAGTGACTTAGATGATGCACAGACATGTTTTCAACTTAGCAATAACCGACATGATCAAAGAACTCAAAAGAACATGGATAAATGCTAGAATGAAGGCTCAAAAACATAAACAATTTGATGGAATATTGAATCGACACATGATATAAAATATAAAAATTTAATAAGTAAATGCTTTGAAAAAAACACAAATGAAACTGTAAAAATTCAGAAATATATATATCTATATGTGTGTGTGTGTATATATATATATATATATATATATATATATACATACATACACACACACACACACAGAGGTAAACTTCATAAATAAGTGGACCAATTAGAAGAAAGAATGTCAAGTCTTGAAGACAGAGGAATTGAGTTACTCAGAAAAAGAAATGTGAAGAAGAAGAAGAGAGAGGAGGAGGAGGAAGAGGAAGAGGAAGAGGAAGAAGAAAAGGAGCATAGTCTCCTGTCCACTCAGAGGGTGAAACAAAATGCGACAAATGCTCTGAATCTGGCAGGAATCCTAGGAGTGTTATAGCTCTCACAAGAGAAGTGAGGAGATCTGGGCACCTTGTAGAGAACAGGTAGCTGGGATCACGGGTCTCACATCAGCTACCATGGCAACATCAACAGTAGAGGTGGCAGCAGCAGCAGCAGCAGATTCTTGAGCCTGGACTGAATCAAGGCAGGTTCAAGGCCCAGCAATGAATGTTTTAGGAGAGAGAATTCTTCCCCAATATGTGACTAATTGCCCATGGTTCTCTCAGTGAGGTGTTGTGGTTATATGTTCTAGAGAAGGTACTGAAATTAGTAGGAAGTGACTTGACTCCTGCTGATCTCAAGTCTTGGAGATTCCTGGAGTCTGAGTTCACTCAATCTTACCACTTGAGTGAGCCCTCTTGCCCTTCAGAGGAGGAGGAAGGGAAGGATGAGGATATGAGAAGAAATAGACCCAGACAGAAATTGTAGACCAATAAAAATGTATAAATAATGGATATAGAAGGAAAAGTGATTCAGATCAAATGCACAAAATATATTTTCAACAATATAGTAGATAAAAACTTTTTCAGTCTGACGAGAGAGATGCCTTTCAAGATCCAAGAGGCATATAGAGCACCAAATAGAACTATAATGATTACCTTGTATTTTATGACCACCAACACATTAAATTTATAGAACAAAGAAAATACATTGAAAGAAACAAGAGAGAAAGATCAAGCCACATACAAAGGTAAACTTATCAGAATAACAGTATATTTTCCAGTGGAGATCATGAAACTCAGAAAGTATTGGTCAGACGCTCTACAAGTTATGAAAACCCACAGATGCCAGACAAGACTATACCCAGCAGAACTATCAGTCATAGTGGAAGGAAAAGGGAAAACGTTCTACAATAGTCTTGAATAATATATAACCATTAAGCCAGCACAAAAGAAGATGTTGGAGGTAATACCTAAGCTTGAAGAGAAGATTAAACAGTTTCATCACATTGAATCAAAATATGTCTAACAGGAAGCCACAAAGGCAAAACTCACAGGAATTAATACAAATTTTCAATAATTTTTAACATTTATGATATCAACTCCCTAATGATACAAGAGATACAAACTAACAGATTAGATCAGAAATCAGGGTACAACATTTTTGCTGTTTCTAAGGAATACACCCCAGTACAGGTGGACACCATCTTAGGAAAGAAACATACCTCAGGACAGGTGGACACCATCTTAGAGAAGAGGAAAAATAGTCTAAGCAAATGGGACCATGAACAAGGATGTGTAGCTACTCTAATATCTGAAAAAACAATCAGAAGACACACCCCATGGGTAGATCCCAATTTGGGTCCGTCACTAGATGGCCTTTCCTTCAGGCTCTGCTCCAGTTTTGTCCCTGTTTTTCTTTTAGTCAGGAACAATGCTGGGTCAAAAACATTTCTTAAAGTGTGTTTCTTAAGACATAAAGCAGGATGCGTAGAGCCAGGCGTCTTAGAAGAGTTGGTAAAGTGGGGAGAATATGACCAAACACATTCTATGAAACTGTCAAGTAATTAAAATAATAGAAGCTGATTCTTTATCTCTATCAACTTTAGAGCCACCTTATGTCTGATCTAACAGTAGTGTAGCGACCACGGCTCCTTCACAGTTGTCATACAGCATGTAAGCTTTCTAACTTATTTGAACTTGTACAGAGAGGATTGTGAATGCCCCTAAAATGCTCAAGGTTAAAGCTTATACTCCAGGTTGTAAATATTAAGATTCTAAGATTTGACTTCACGGTTTATTGGTGTCTTGACCTGAAAGAGACTTAGTAGAGATCTTTTGTTCTCTCTCTCATTGGTTGAGACTTTCTTCTTCCATTGTATTTATTATTCCTTTGATATCTATTACAATTGTAGCCTGATGGCCATGAGCTCCCTCAGCTCGTACTTATCTTGAAAGTGCTAAAAGTTAATTTTCAGAGTATAGAAATATTGTTTAGCATTTGTCTGCTTTCAGGGCTTCAATTATATCATTCTGCTTTGAAGGAGACTCTAATATTACTCGGGAATTTCTGTCTTTGTATAGAGTGATATTCCCCCTTACAACTTTTTACATTTTCTGTTTGCTTTGTATTTTTGAAATCTTGACTAAAATATTATCTAGACTGGTTCTTCCCTGGTCATGGGTACTCAAGGTTCCAAGGACCTTTGGTTTCAAATATTTGCTTCTTTCTCTACATTTGGGAATATTTCTGTCATAATATTTTGAATAGTCTCTCTATGCTATTAGTGTTTTTATCAGGTCCTTTTTCCCCAAGATTTTGGGAGCTTAATCTCTAGAGAATTTCCCAGAAGTCTTAGTCATGCTCATTCTATTTTTCTTTTAACTTCCTAAGTAATGTTTGAATGTAGTATTCATCACCTTTCCCCCATCTGTAATATTAATCTCAGCAATAACCATTCAGTAATAGCTCATTTATTCATTCATTCTGTGTGGTTAAGTATTTTAATAATGCCTTCCACTGTGTGTTTTCATTCACTACTTTTTATTTCCAACAATTTTTCTTTTAAGGATCTTAAATTCCTTAAATTCCTTGCCCTATTCTATTTCAGTTTTGCTGACTTTTTTTTTTTTACTGCTTCCTCCCCAGGTTCTGAATTCAGAAGGAGTCTAATAAGAAATGCAGTGCCTGAGGGCCCACTGTGTGCTCTGTAAAAACCTCACTCACAGCAGGTATGGTACAGACATCACATTGAAAAGGTCGTTTTTCGGGGCTGGGGATTTAGCTCAGTGGTAGAGCGCTTACCTAGGAAGCGCAAGGCCCTGGGTTCGGTCCCCAGCTCCGAAAAAAAAGAACCAAAAAAAAAAAAAAAAAAAGAAAAGAAAAGGTCGTTTTTCCCAGGCATGTCCAGTCATCTTAAGCAAATTCTCCAGATCCCTCTGCAGCTCATCTCAGTATAGGAGAGAAAGTGTGACAGCTGCTCTCAACAGGACAAAATCTCTTTCCATGGGAAGGAATATTGGTGCCAAAGGAAAAGTTAGTGAGATAACGGTTTCTGCGTAGAAACTCTAGGAAGCTCTGGAAACTGTTGAGTGAAGAGCTCTATATTTGGCCACAGAGGGGCAGTGCTCTATCAGAGGAGATGAAGTGTGTTTCCTCTAAGTACTTATCAATGAATCAGTGAGATTATGTACTCAGATTGCATTTGCATATTTATTTGCATATATGCGCAATTTTAAAGGGTCCATGAATTTGTGGAAGGGAACAGAGGTAGGGTTATGATAGAGATTGGGAGAAGGAGAGGAAAGAAGTAAGTTATATAAATACACTTTAAATTTTAAAAATTGCATACAAATAAATTATTTCCTAACTTGCTTAAGTAGAATTACAAGGAAACAAATACACACACCTATCTGGCCATCTAACTATATTGTGCTTGTTTATCCCAAACTCAAAGGGTTGACAAAAGGACTTTAGAAGCGAACACTATTAGATTCATGCTATCCTTCGAGGCCAGTGCCACATCAACTTCTCTATTGTACATTTATAATCCTGACACCCATACCTTGCCCATTCTTCTGCCATACTAACATGACCCATACATAGAACTATGTTAGATATACTTTCCACATGAAATCGACTCGTGGTTTGAAGCCATTTCAAACTCTTCTTCAATCAGAATCTTTTCTGACTGGATCAGGAAGCAGGGTCCACACCCTTTCCTTCATGGACTTTGTCTAGACACACAGGTGTCTTAGGGAGCCTTCAGCTTTCTGTTCTCTGTAGAAGATTGGAACTGGGTATGTCATGAAAGACACCCAAGCACTGCCCATGCAGTGGGCAGCTGGGCACTCAGCAAATGCATAGCAGGTCTGCCTCATCTTCAACCTAACTTGCTTCTGTCTTCAGATCACCTTAACTTTTTTCTTTTCTAGTTTTCACACATAAAAACAAATTATGATCTATTTCTTTATGTGTTAATGTTACTTAACATCGTATCTTCCAGCTCTATTTTCCTACAAATGACAGGATTTTGTTCCTTCACATGGCTGAGGACACTCTCTCTTCTCATGTGCAGTATCTTGTTCATCTGGTGACAGGTGGTACCAGGCTGGTTCTGCATCTTGGCTATCATGGCCTTGCTGTGGTAAAATGCATATGTAGTATCTCCCTAGCATTGAAAAATACATAGAAGTAGAATATCTCAATCATTGGTAATTTCCTTTCTTTTTTAATCTTTATTACTGTTTAAAATTTTTATTAAACTGAATTTATGATCTTTCTTATCTCTCTTTCCACTAAAAATATAAACATCAAAATAAACAAACAAAAACTAATAATAGAAAATATAAAAGCAAAACAAAATGAGTCAAAAAGCCCACACCAAAACAAAAACACAAATCAAAACAAAACCTCAATCATAGAGCCATTTTTGTAGGGCATTGGACCGACTATGGAACGAGGTTGATAGACCTGATAATACTCCACTGGGGCAAACTGAAATTAATTGAAAATATTGCATCTGTCTATCCCAGGATCATAGGACTGGCAAATAAGACTTTAGAATTAAATGTTACCAGATTCAAGACCAGGGCCACATCAATTCCTCTAATGTACATTTGCAAAGCTGTCACCCATACCTTGTCTGTTATTCTGCCACACTGATATGACCTGAGCCTAGAATTGGTATATATCCTTCCCACTGGGAAATCTACTCATGATGTGAAGAGAGCTAAAGCATCTCCTCAGTCAGGATCTTCTCTGACTGAATTGGGAGCATTGTTCACACTGGTTCCTTCATTGTCTTGTCTAGACACACAACTATTCATTGCAAAGAGCATCTTCGTTAATGGCAACATCCTGAATTCACTTCCCTTTCCCGGTGCTTGGATTTTTCTATTTTGACACTTTGCAGGTTTCCTGCGTGCTACCACAATCTCTGTAAATTCACATGTGCTTCAGTCCTGTTGTGTCTAGAAGATACTGTTCCTTGGAGTTGTTCACAACCTCTGACTCTTATAGTCTTTCTATGTCTTGTAAATAGATTCATGAACTTTGATGGGAGTACATTGATGAGAGCGTCCCATTTAGAGCTGAGTGTTCCAAAGACTCTCTCTATATACATTGTCCAGTGGGGCTTTGTGTTAATTCCCATCTGCTCTGCTCTAAGACTTCTTTGATGATGTTTGAGCCAAGCACTGATCTATGGATGTATCAATGTCTATACTGCTTTACTTGGCAGCCATAACAGCACATATTGTTACCACCCTGTGCAATGTCTTTATAAGGAAGGGACTTGTGATCCTCATGACTCAATTTTCATCGAAACTAAATTTGAGCAGAACAGGAAGTGCTTCCTTTGTCAGAAATAGCCTTAGACTAGTGTGTTGTTAAGGGTGGAGCCTGCTGAAAGAACTGAGGTGCCTGTGAAGTTGGAGTCTGTTCTGTGGGGAGATAAAAGGCCACCTGAGTTCCCCACAAGCTTCAGTCTAGGAGGAATGGACAAGATCCTGACAGCATCGTTTTTACTCCTAGGCCTTCACCTGGCTGGTGAGTCATGGAGGAGAAACCTGAGGATATGGGATTAATGTGGAGGCACAAGAGAATTGGGGCACCAGGAAGTCATGATATCATAAGCAGGAAGTACATTCCTGGGAAGCTAACAACAGTTGTTATTTCTCTACACAGAGGTGAGTGGCCAGCAGGAGAGACGTGACCAGCAACAGGTGAAACAAAGTCCCCAATCTCTGACAGTCTGGGAAGGAGGAACCACAGTTCTGAACTGCAGTTATGAGGACAGCACTTTCGAGTACTTCCCATGGTATCGGCAGTTCCCTGGGGAAGGCCCTGTACTCCTGATAGCCATACGATCAGTGTCCAGTAAAAAGAAAGATGGACGATTCACAGTCTTCCTCAGGAAAAGTGAGAAACAGCTCTCCTTGCACATCGAAGACTCTCAGCCTGGAGACTCAGCCACCTACTTCTGTGCAGCAAGGGCACAGTGCTCTCCACACACCTGCAGCCCAGACCCAAACCTGCAGCTGAGGCTCCAGCAAAGCCCTGCTGGGCTGAGCCTGGCAGAGATGCACAGGAGTTGTCATTTGTAGGAACAGGTGAAGGGGTCACTCAGTGACTGTGAGGATTAGACCATTGGTCCAGAGACAGGCCAAGCTGGAGTCATGGCTTGCTTTCTCCTGTCTCCCTCAAGAGCAGCTGGCGTCTTCCATCTATTCCCTTAGCTAGTTTAGATAAACCACTTTCCTGCATGGTTGTATAAATAGTTCTATGTATGGTTGGTTTGTGGCAACTATAAATTACAGAGGCTCTGTCTCCCTGTTCTCTTGTCAACAGTGTTGTGTGTAGTTATTTCAGTCCAGCGTCAAGAGACCTTGACTTTGGCTCCTGGGATAGGAATCACATAGAGTTTTCTTTTCTTTTAATTTCCTCTGATGACCAGAGAAGCGGTGATTCACATGACCACTTCCTCTTGTTTTGCCTATCATATCCTCATCTACCTCCAACAAATTCAAGTACGCAAAGCAGGAGGTATTCACAAGGATGCAATTGTGTTTCCAGTAGACAGATTATATCAGTGGGAGAAAATAATTCAAGTTACTCACTTAATTATAGTATATAATTTATATATAATTATATATTATAAATAACATATATAAGTGTATAGTATCTCTCTCAGACACACACACACACACACACACACACACACACACACACACACAGATTAAGAAACAAAAGAAAGGGTTTTCTGTCTGCACTCTGAAACTGACCCTGTGCCACAGCTCTCTATACCCAGATTCTCCTGGGAAAGAGCTGGTCTCCCAGGAGTACTGACACACAGGTTTATAGGAGGGACAAGCCACAGTCAGAGACAACAAATTCAGCTAACACCAGAGATA
The DNA here is from genome assembly GCF_021556685.1 of Rattus norvegicus. Lineage (NCBI taxonomy): Eukaryota > Metazoa > Chordata > Mammalia > Rodentia > Muridae > Rattus > Rattus norvegicus. The sequence continues at coordinate 30,751,728 of NC_141548.1, forward strand.
ACCAGATGGCAAGAGGCAAGTGCAAGAACTTAAGCAACAGAAACCAAGGCTACCTGGCATCATCAGAATCCAGTTCTCCCACCGCAGCAAGCCCTGGATACCTCAACATACTAGAAAAGCAAGATTTGGATTTAAAATCACATCTCATGATGATGATAGAGGACTTTAAGAAAGACATAAATAACTCCCTTAAAGAAATACAGGAATCACAGGAAGGAGTTAGGGGAGGAACTGGAGGAGCTGAAGGGGCCTTATCTGGCATCAATGGGAGGGGAGGCCCTTGGTTCTGTGAAGGCTTGATGCCCCAGTGTAGAGGAATGCTAGGGTGGTGAGGTGGGAGTGGGTAGGTGGGGGAGCACCCTCATAGAAGCAGGGTAAGGGGGGATGGGAGAAGGGGTTTGCAGAGGGGAAACCGGGAAAGGAGATAACACTTGAAATGTAAATAAATATAAATGAAATGTTCAATTAATAGAAAAATAAATAAATACATAATTAGCTCGCCGAAGTATCGCCCTGGAAAAAAACCAATGCCATATGCATCAGAGCCCTAAGTGTAACAAACATGAAACTGTCAGGGCACAGAGCAGCACATGGACTCTAAGGTACAGGGATAGGCAAGGATGTAGAGGAACTCCAGTCATGCACGACATCCTGACAGTTCACAAATGGTTTCTTAGGGAAGGGATCCTTCCCAGATATAAAGGAGTTGGAATGGCCTTAGGATCGGGAGCTATAGATACCTTAGACAGATTAGCATCTAGATTCCAGCCTGTTTGGATGTCACTATGGAGGGTCCTCCAAAAGCCAAAACCTGCCTACCAAATGGTTCAAGTATACCATTCCAAAGAAGTCAACATATTGGAGAGATCCCTGTGCATCAGTGATGATTGCAACCATGTCTGGAATACATTAGGGAACCAAGCTTGGTGTCCAAAAGCAATATCATGGGTGAGAAAGATATGATGGACTTAGATAAAGATGTATTTTCAGTCATAAAGAAAATGGAGTTATGCTATTTATAAGAAGCTGCATTCAGTCTGGGCCATGAGAGATGTCTCAGCATATAAAAATACATATTGTTCTTGCAGAATCCCCAGTCTGAGTTACTAGCACTCTCATAATGCCTTTCAACCTTCCTCAATTCCAGAACCAGAGCTCTGATGCCCTTGTCTTCCCTGTGTTGGAACTAACCACACATGTTGCCAAAGAATATACACAGCGGAGACGCATACATTAAAATAAATTAAAATATTAAATGGATGTTTTCAGAAATGGATACAACTTGAGACAAATACATTAATCCAATTCAACCTATTTCAGAAACATAGTCATGCTGACAATGATAATGTTTTTCTCGTGTAATGCATGCCAGGTTGTGTATACATGAAAGTCTGTATGTATTTCATCTCATGAAATAGCAGGAAGAGTTCTGTTCCAGAATAATGACTGAGGGCTGGGGTAGGAAGTTAGAAATGGGAGGAGCTCTGGTAACAGCTCGAGTGTCTACAGTATAAATTTTAGGAAACATACCATGTTCAATGACTAGCATAGTGAAAATACTCAAGGAGAATAATTTTATTAGCTATTGATAAATTGCTTTAATGTTAAATGGTATAAGATTTTTATATCATCTGATATATTAAGGTAACATATATTACTTGAGCAACCTTAATTTGTAATATCAAAGTTATGAGAATAAAAACAAATCCTCTTTTAAAAATAAAGAAACAAAAGGAAGAGAGAGAAGAGAAGCATCTTCAGGAGGTAGAATAACTTATAGCTGCTAAGTCTTACTGCTAAGTGCGAAGGTATCATATATAAGTTCTTTACTTTAAATGTAAAAGATATGCATTATAATAAAGTATTTTAAACTATATTTTTAAAACTTTATTGTTTTAAAAGTGTGTGTGTGCAAGTGAACAAATGTTTGATCTATGTGTGGAATTTGTAAGTTATTAGTTCTCTCTTTCCTTCCACATTGTCGGTGCCAGAGATTGAACTCCGTTCATCAGGCTAATAAGCAGGTGCCTTACCCACTGGTCCATCTCAAAGGTCTAAAAGCCTTTTACTTAGTAGAAGCATCTGTAGTTTTTATGACCCTCAGTGGTTCACAGAAGGAAGGACCTCTCATTGCCAAACACTTTGCAAGATGTGCTCTCATGATCCCACATAAATGCAAACAAAAATTCTACTGAAAAAAATCTTTAAATCAGTTCATGTCATGTCAGGGTTCTAGAAGCCCCAGACATCTACGAGGCTAAGGAAGGAAGAGTGCTTGTGTCTAAATGTTAGAAGTTAGCCTGGGCAACATATTAAAAAGACTATCAGAAAAACAAAACTAAACCTAGAAAATGAGGAATTTTATCTTAAAATGCACAACATACAATTTCTCTTCACCTCACTAATACATAGTTTTGTACTATGCAAAAAGAAAAGTTAGAAAATAAAATAAATTAGATTTTTAGCAGTAAGAGATATGTCCCTCAATGTCATTATGTGAACTCCCGGTTGTGTTCAAAGTTTTACATTCTTGTCAAGTTTAAAACAGATCAGAAACTTACAGTATTTATATGTAAGTGGCATAGTCTTCACATCCAGAGACCACCTCCCCTCAGGATCCATCCCATCTGCAGACTAATGCCAAGAAGCTCTTCCTGACAGGAGCATGATATGGCTCTCAGTTCTCTGAGAGGGTCCACCAGCACCTAACCAATATAGATGGAGATACTCACAGCCAACCATGAGACTGAGTCTGGAGACCTCCATGGAAGAGCTGGGGGAAGGACTGAGGGGGCTGAAGGGGATCGCAACCCCATAAGATGAACAATATCAACTACCTGGACCACTCAGAGTTCCCAGGAACTCAACCCCCAACCAAAGAGTCTACATGGAGGGAGGCAGGACTTCAGATACATATGTAGCAGAGGATAGCCTTATCTGACATCAATGGGAGGGAAGGGAGGCTTGATGCCCCAGAGTAGGGGGATGCTAGAGGGGTGAGGCAAGAGTGGATGAATGGGTGGGAGAGCACCCCCATAGAGGAAAAAGTGAGGGAGGAGAGGGAGTGGGATGGGGGTTTGATGGAGGAGTAACCAAGAAGGGGAATATCATTTGAAATGTAAATTAATAAAACTATTAATAAAAAATAAAGTACTGAGTAAAATACAATATGATGCCTAGGTACAGTCAGTGTGAGAGCAGAGGCATAGTCCAAGATGCATAAGGGAAATTTGGGAAGCCCTGGGCACCACAGGAGGAGCCTGCACTTTATAAGGAACGTGAGGTTAGGAATTTTATAAAGAACCGCAGAGTCTGTGAGGTCAAGCAGATTTAAAAGACCTAATCATTACTACTTGGGTGTCTTCATGTGGTGGGTAGGTGAAAGTCTGCTTTTGGAGTTTGAGGTTTGGGGCTGGGGGTCTCGTCCCTTCAGTCTCTGACAAGAGAAATTTTTACTTTGGACAATGCTCCCATATTCACAGACTTGTGGACAAACAGTTATTTGCAGAGGATTTTGCTTTCCTGAGAACTGTAACAACTGCAGAACAGCGTTAAATATGGGCATGCTCCTAAGTAAGGCCATGGATGGCATTATTGGGCATCCTCACTCTCATGGTTCTCCTCTCCCAGACTCCTGCAACGATTCCCATGGGGTTGTATCATCACGATGAGCCTTTACTGTAACCTCACCTACTTTGTCTACTTTGATCTCACTTGTCTGAGCAGGTCTTTGGCTGACATGAAGTCCCAGTGGTTTGGAGTGAATAGGAAGCAAGGTGTGGGTGAGGATTTCTGGTTTGTCTCTTTAGGGAAACCATGATTCGCGATCATGTTCCTTTCAACCAGGCACAGAGTGAGGAGGACAGTTGAAATGGGTATAGATGGGCAACTCATGGAAATTTCATACTATGTTGTTTCAGGAAAACCTCTCAGACCTCATCACACTTTGATTTAATAAACTGTTACCAAGTTTCCTGTAATATTTATCTTTGTTCTTTTTTCCAGATTTTACTTTTAGATATGTGTGTGTGTGTGTGTGTGTGTGTGTGTGTGTGTGTGTGTGTGTGTACATGTGAGTTTGCTTTGTGTGAGCACAAACGTGTTGTGGGTGATTTCTGGTACTTGTTTGAGGCAGGAAGAGGGTGTCAGATACTTTGGAGTGGGAGTAATTGGTATTATCCAAACGAGATAGTTACTGACAACCAGGCTGACTAAGTCAATTATAATTTTTAAATCTGTTTTACAATGTCTGGTTCATGCCTCTAAATGTCTCATAGTGCACAAGTTCAGGGGTACAGATATTTTAAAGGCAAAAAAACCTCAAAGACCATAATTTATATCAAAGTTAGATGAAAGCAACCACAAAGTAACCTTGAAACATTCATTCCTGGCAGAGCAATGTAGACAGACCACGCCAATTAGTTTTTTATTTATATCTTTTCCAGTTATTTTAGTATTTAATAATATAGTATATTTCACTATAATAATTTTGGTTAACATATCTGGACTACAGATAAGACCATAGGAATCTCCAGTGTGTCGCCAAGGCAGTCATGACCATGGTGGGTGGGAAGTGGAGGTCTGAGAGCTGTCTAAGCAAACACAAACTGAAGTGAGAACGGAGTGTCATTACCTTAGTCATTTCAGCGATAAGCACTTGCTGGACAGCCAGCAAACTGGAATCTGAACTCCCACCCTCATGGCTGAGCACCAAATGCTCCTTATCATCGATCCATTTCTCAAACCTTTTAAGCTTTATTCTTTACCAGACAGTACTGCTTGACAATTAAATTACACAAAAAGGCAAAAGAATGTTTCTTTTTTTTTATTATTATTAACTTGAGTATTTCTTATATACATTTCAAGTGTTATTCCCTTTCCCGGTTTCCGGGCAAACATCCCCCTCCCCCCTCCCCTTCCTTATGGGTGTTCCCCTCCCAACCCTCCCCCCATTGCCGCCCTCCCCCCATAGTCTAGTTCACTGGGGGTTCAGTCTTAGCAGGAGCCAGGGCTTCCCCTTCCACTGGTGCTCTTACTAGGATATTCATTGCTACCTATGGGGTCAGAGTCCAGGGTCAGTCCATGTATAGTATTTAGGTAGTGGCTTAGTCCCTGGAAGCTCTGGTTGCTTGACATTGTTGTACTTTTGGGGTCTCGAGCCCCTTCAAGCTCTTCCAGTTCTTTCTCTGATTCCTTCAACGGGGGACCTATTCTCAGTTCAGTGGTTTACTGCTGGCATTCGCCTCTGTATTTGTATTCTGGCTGTGTCTCTGAGGAGCGATCTACATCCGGCTCCTGTCGGTCTGCACTTCTTTGCTTCATCCATCTTGTCTAATTGGGTGGCTGTATATGTATGGGCCACATGTGGGGCAGGCTCTGAATGGGTGTTCCTTCAGTCTCTGTTTTAATCTTTGCCTCTCCCTTCCCTGCCAAGGGTATTCTTTTTCCTCATTTAAAGAAGGAGTGAAGCATTCACATTTTGATCATCCGTCTTGAGTTTCGTTTGTTCTAGGGATCTAGGGTAATTCAAGCATTTGGGCTAATAGCCACTTAACAATGAGTGCATACCATGTATGTCTTTCTGTGATTGGGTTAGCTCACTCAGGATGATATTTTCCAGTTCCAACCATTTGCCTACGAATTTCATAAACTCGTTGTTTTTGATAGCTGAGTAATATTCCATTGTGTAGATGTACCACATTTTCTGTATCCATTCCTCTGTTGAAGGGCATCTGGGTTCTTTCCATTTTCTGGCTATTATAAATAAGGCTGCGATGAACATAGTGGAGCACGTGTCTCTTTAATATGTTGAGGCATCTTTTGGGTATATGCCCAAGAGAGGTATAGCTGGATCCTCAGGCAGTTCAATGTCCAATTTTCTGAGGAACCTCCAGACTGATTTCCAGAATGATTTTACCAGTCTGCAATCCCACCAACAATGGAGGAGTGTTCCTCTTTCTCCACATCCTCGCCAGCATCTGCTGTCACCTGAGTTTTTGATCTTAGCCATTCTCACTGGTGTGAGGTGAAATCTCAGGGTTGTTTTGATTTGCATTTCCCTTATGACTAAAGATGTTGAACATTTCTTTAGGTGTTTCTCAGCCATTCGGCATTCCTCAGCTGTGAATTCTTTGTTTAGCTCTGAACCCCATTTTTTAATAGAGTTATTTGTTTCCCTGCGGTCTAACTTCTTGAGTTCTTTGTATATTTTGGATATAAGGCCTCTATCTGTTGTAGGATTGGTAAAGATCTTTTCCCAATCTGTTGGTTGCCGTTTTGTCCTAACCACAGTGTCCTTTGCCTTACAGAAGCTTTGCAGTTTTATGAGATCCCATTTGTCGATTCTTGATCTTAGAGCATAAGCCATTGGTGTTTTGTTCAGGAAATTTTTTCCAGTGCCCATGTGTTCCAGATGCTTCCCTAGTTTTTCTTCTATTAGTTTGAGTGTGTCTGGTTTGATGTGGAGGTCCTTGATCCACTTGGACTTAAGCTTTGTACAGGGTGATAAGGATGTATCGATCTGCATTCTTCTATATGTTGCCCTCCAGTTGAACCAGCACCATTTGCTGAAAATGCTATCTTTTTTCCATTGGATGGTTTTGGCTCCTTTGTCAAAAATCAAGTGACCATAGGTGTGTGGGTTCATTTCTGGGTCTTCAATTCTATTCCATTTGTCTATCTGTCTGTCTCTGTACCAATACCATGCAGTTTTTATCACTATTGCTCTGTAATACTGCTTGAGTTCAGGGATAGTGATTCCCCCTGAAGTCCTTTTATTGTTGAGGATAGCTTTAGCTATCCTGGGTTTTTTGTTATTCCAGATGAATTTGCAAATTGTTCTGTCTAACTCTTTGAAGAATTGGATTGGTATTTTGATGGGGATTGCATTGAATCTGTAGATTGCTTTTGGTAAAATGGCCATTTTTACTATATTAATCCTGCCAATCCATGAGCATGGGAGATCTTTCCATCTTCTGAGGTCTTCTTCAATTTCTTTCCTCAGTGTCTTGAAGTTCTTATTGTACAGATCTTTTACTTGCTTGGTTAAAGTCACACCGAGGTACTTTATATTATTTGGGTCTATTATGAAGGGTGTCGTTTCCCTAATTTCTTTCTCGGCTTGTTTCTCTTTTGTGTAGAGGAAGGCTACTGATTTATTTGAGTTAATTTTATACCCAGCCACTTTGCTGAAGTTGTTTATCAGCTTTAGTAGTTCTCTGGTGGAACTTTTGGGATCACTTAAATATACTATCATGTCATCTGCAAATAGTGATATTTTGACTTCTTTTTTTCCAATCTGTATCCCCTTGATCTCCTTTTGTTGTCTGATTGCTCTGGCTAGAACTTCAAGAACTATATTGAATAAGTAGGGAGAGAGTGGGCAGCCTTATCTAGTCCCTGATTTTAGTGGGATTGCTTCAAGTTTCTCTCCATTTAGTTTAATGTTAGCAACTGGTTTGCTGTATATGGCTTTTACTATGTTTAGGTATGGGCCTTGAATTCCTATTCTTTCCAGGACTTTTATCATGAAGGGGTGTTGAATTTTGTCAAATGCTTTCTCAGCATCTAATGAAATGATCATGTGGTTCTGTTCTTTCAGTTTGTTTATATAATGGATCACGTTGATGGTTTTCCGTATATTAAACCATCCCTGCATGCCTGGGATGAAGCCTACTTGATCATGGTGGATGATTGTTTTGATGTGCTCTTGAATTCGGTTTGCCAGAATTTTATTGAGTATTTTTGCGTCGATATTCATAAGGGAAATTGGTCTGAAGTTCTCTTTCTTTGTTGTGTCTTTGTGTGGTTTAGGTATAAGAGTAATTGTGGCTTCGTAGAAGGAATTCGGTAGGGCTCCATCTGTTTCAATTTTGTGGAATAGTTTGGATACTATTGGTATGAGGTCTTCTATGAAGGTTTGATAGAATTCTGCACTACACCCGTCTGGACCTGGGCTCTTTTTGGTTGGGAGAACTTTAATGACTGCTTCTATTTCCTTAGGAGTTATGGGGTGGTTTAAATGGTTTAATCTGTTCCTGATTTAACTTCGATACCTGGTATCTGTCTAGGAAATTGTCCATTTCCTGAAGATTTTCAAGTTTTGTTGAATATAGGTTTTTATAGTAAGATCTGATGATTTTTTGAATTTCCTCTGAATCTGTAGTTATGCCTCCCTTTTCATTTCTGATTTTGTTAATTTGGATGCACTCTCTGTGTCCTCTCGTTAGTCTGGCTAAGGGTTTATCTATCTTGTTGATTTTCTCAAAGAACCAACTTTTGGTTCTGTTGATTCTTTCTATGGTCCTTTTTGTTTCTACTTGGTTGATTTCAGCTCTGAGTTTGATTATTTCCTGCCTTCTAGTCCTCCTGGGTGTATTTGCTTCTTTTTGTTCTAGAGCTTTTAGGTGTGCTGTCAAGCTGCTGACATATGCTCTTTCCTGTTTCTTTCTGCAGGCACTCAGCGCTATGAGTTTTCCTCTTAGCACAGCTTTCATTGTGTCCCATAAGTTTGGGTATGTTGTACCTTCATTTTCATTAAATTCTAAAAAGTTTTTAATTTCTTTCTTTATTTCTTCCTTGACCAGGTTATCACTGAGTAGAGCATTGTTCAATTTCCACGTATATGTGGGCATTCTTCCCTTATTGTTATTGAAGACCAGTTTTAGGCCGTGGTGGTCCGATAGCATGCATGGGATTATTTCTATCTTTCTGTACCTGTTGAGGCCCGTTTTTTGACCAATTATATGGTCAATTTTGGAGAAAGTACCATGAGGAGCTGAGAAGAAGTTATATCCTTTTGCTTTAGGATAGAATGTTCTATAAATATCCGTTAAGTCCATTTGGCTCATGACTTCTCTTAGTCTGTCGACATCACTGTTTAATTTCTGTTTCCATGATCTGTCCATTGATGAGAGTGGGGTGTTGAAATCTCCCACTATTATTGTGTGAGGTGCAATGTGTGTTTTGAGCTTTAGTAAGGTTTCTTTTACGTATGTAGGTGCCCTTGTATTTGGGGCATAGATATTTAGGATTGAGAGTTCATCTTGGTGGATTTTTCCTTTGATGAATATGAAGTGTCCTTCCTTATCTTTTTTGATGACTTTTAGTTGGAAATTGATTTTATTTGATATTAGAATGGCTACTCCAGCTTGCTTCTTCTGACCATTTGCTTGGAAAGTTGTTTTCCAGCCTTTCACTCTGAGGTAGTGTCTGTCTTTGTCTCTGAGGTGTGTTTCCTGTAGGCAGCAGAATGCAGGGTCCTCGTTGCGTATCCAGTTTGTTAATCTATGTCTTTTTATTGGGGAGTTGAGGCCATTGATATTGAATGATATTAAGGAATAGTGATTATTGCTTCCCGTTATATTCATATTTGGATGTGAGGTTATGTTTGTGTGCTTTCATTCTCTTTGTTTTGTTGCCAAGACGATTAGTTTCTTGCTTCTTCTAGGGTATAGCTTGCCTCCTTATGTTGGGCTTTACCATTTATTATCCTTTGTAGTGCTGGATTTGTAGAATGATATTGTGTAAATTTGGTTTTGTCATGGAATATCTTGGTTTCTCCATCAATGTTAATTGAGAGTTTTGCTGGATACAGTAACCTGGGCTGGCATTTGTGTTCTCTTAGGGTCTGTATGACATCAGTCCAGGATCTTCTGGCCTTCATAGTTTCTGGCGAAAAGTCTGGTGTGATTCTGATAGGTCTCCCTTTATATGTTACTTGACCTTTTTCCCTTACTGCTTTTAATATTCTTTCTTTATTTTGTGCGTTTGGTGTTTTGACAATTATGTGACGGGAGGTGTTTCTTTTCTGGTCCAATCTATTTGGAGTTCTGTAGGCTTCTTGTATGTCTATGGGTATCTCTTTTTTTAGTTAGGGAAGTTTTCTTCTATGATTTTGTTGAAGATATTTACTGGTCCTTTGAGCTGGGAGTCTTCACTCTCTTCTATACCTATTATCCTTAGGTTTGATCTTCTCATTGAGTCCTGGATTTCCTGTATGTTTTGGACCAGTAGCTTTTTCCGCTTTACATTATCTTTGACAGTTGAGTCAATGATTTCTATGGAATCTTCTGCTCCTGAGATTCTCTCTTCCATCTCTTGTATTCTGTTGGTGAAGCTTGTATCTACAGCTCCTTGTCTCTTCTTTTGGTTTTCTATATCCAGGGTTGTTTCCATGTGTTCTTTCTTGATTGCTTCTATTTCCATTTTTAATTCCTTCAACTGTTTGATTGTGTTTTCCTGGAATTCTTTCAGGGATTTTTGTGTCTCCTCTCTATGGGCTTCTACTTGTTTATTTATGTTTTCCTGGAATTCTTTCAGGGATTTTTGTGTCTCCTCTCTATGGGCTTCTACTTGTTTATTTATGTTTTCCTGGAATTCTTTCAGGGATTTTTGCGATTCTTTCAGGCATTTTTGCGATTCCTCTCTGTAGGCTTCTACTTGTTCTCTAAGGGAGTTCTTCACGTCTTTCTTGAAGTCCTCCAGCATCATGATCAAAAATGATTTTGAAACTAGATCTTGCTTTTCTGGTGTGTTTGGATATTGCATGTTTGTTTTGATGGGAGAATTGGGCTCCGATGGTGCCATGTAGTCTTGGTTTCTGTTGCTTGGGTTCCTGCGCTTGCCTCTCGCCATCAGATTATCTCTAGTGTTACTTTGTTCTGCTATTTCTGACAGTGACTAGACTGTCCTATAAGCCTGTGTGTCAGGAGTGCTGTAGACCTGTTTTCCTCTCTTTCAGTCAGTTATGGGGACAGAGTGTTCTGCTTTCGGGCGTGTAGTTTTTCCTCTCTACAGGTCTTCAGCTGTTCCTGTGGGCCTGTGTCTTGAGTTCACCAGGCAGCTTTCTTGCAGCAGAAAATTTGGTCTTACCTGTGGTCCTGAGGCTCAAGTTCGCTCGTGGGGTGCTGCCCAGGGGCTCTCTGCAGCGGCAGCAACCAGGAAGACCTGTGCCGCCCCTTCCGGGAGCTTCAGTGCACCAGGGTTCCAGATGGTCTTTGGCGTTTTCCTCTGGCGTCTGAGATGTGTGTGTAGGGAGCAGTCTCTTCTGGTTTCCCAGGCTTGTCTGCCTCTCTGAAGGTTTAGGTCTCCCTCCCACGGGATTTGGGTGCAGAGAACTGTTTATCCGGTCTGTTTCTTTCAGGTTCTGGCGGTGTCTCAGGCAGGTGTCCTGCCGCTCCTGGGCCCTCCCTCACGGGAGCCCAGAGGCCTTATACAGTTTCCTCTTGGGCCAGGGATGTGGGCAGGGGTGAGCAGTGTTGGTGGTCTCTTCCGCTCTGCAGCCTCAGGAGTACCCACCTGACCAGGCGGTTGGGTCTCTCTCTCACAGGGTCTGGGGGCAGAGAGCTGCTGCGGGCCGGGATCCGAGGGTGTGGGACTTCCGGCAAACACAGAACGTGCCCGGTCCCAGAGGAATTCTGCTTCCGTGTGTCCCAAGCTCACCAGGCAGCTTTCCTGCAGCAGAAAAGCTGGTCTTACCTGTGGTCCCGGGGCTCAAGTTCGCTCATGGGGTGCTGCCCACCAGCTCTCCGCAGCGGCAGCAACCAGGAAGACCTGTGCCGCCCCTTCCGGGAGCTTCAGTGCACCAGGGTTCCAGATGGTCTTTGGCTTTTTCCTCTGGCGTCCGAGATGTGTGTGCAGAGAGCAGTCTCCCCCGGCCTCCCAGGCTTGTCTGCCTCTCCGAAGGTTCAGCTCTCCCTCCCACGGGATTTGGGTGCAGAGAACTGTTTATCCGGTCTGTTTCCTTCAGGTTCTGGTGGTGTCTCAGGCACAGGGGTCCTGCCGCTCCTGGGTCCTCCCCCACGGGAGCCCAGAGGCCTTATACAGTTTCCTCTTGGGCCAGGGATGTGGGCAGGGGTGAGCAATGTTGGTGGTCTCTTCCGCTCTCCAAAAGAATGTTTCTAATGGAATGGTTTTCCCAGCACAACACATCCAAACTTGGTATATCCCCAAAGCAGATTGTAGAGCCCATGAGAAAGCTTGCATCTGCTCTATCAAGGGCGGGTAGAGTAGGAACACACTGAAAGCAGCCCAGGCTGCAGAGACCAGTAGTCTCCTGCTTAGCTACAGAGGTTGAATAGCAGGGCATACCCTCAGCTGTTGAATTGTCAACAGAGCAGACCTCAGATACCAGAAACTGGTCCCAGAGGCACTCATTAATTTGTTACTTAAGCTTATAACAAAGAACTGGAATTTTTCAAAGACCTTGTTAATACTTTCTTTTCTGATTGCTTCTTGATTTATTATGATCATTGAATTTATTTAACTAATGCATTAAAGTAATGAGAATCATTGAAAACTTAAGAGCTGTATTCTAAATGACTATACAAAATTCAACCATCCATTCTTGTAGCATTAGCACGGCCCTAAGTACTTCCAGGTTATATGTATATTATTTGTGGGGGCAAATAATATGCTTGCATCACAAAGATACCTGGCAAGCTAACTCTGAGATTGTTTTGCAAGTAAAATATAGAAAGAATTTTGCAAGTCAGACTGAGGACTTGAGGACAAATTGCTGTGGTAATTATTGTTGTTATTGTTGTTGCATACATATGAATTATGTGTGTGTGTGTATATACATGTGTGTATATACATGTGTGTATATACATGTGGAGGCCAGAGGCACACATTGGGCATTTTCCTTTACTGCTCTCCACCTATTCTATTTGGAAAGCGGGATCTATCATTAAGCCTGAAGCTTGCCTATTAAAATAGATTGGGCACCCCCAAGAACTGAGACTGTAGCTACACCCTACCATATCTGGATTATGACATCTGCTGGGGATCTTCAGCTGCACCCCGCAGCATCTAGACTATGACCTGGCTGCTGGGACCTACAGGTGCACCCCATAGCATCTGAATTATGATCTGATTGCAGGGATCCACACACAAGTCCTCATGATGCACATCAGGCTGTTATGTTAATCCTGTTACAATTTCACAGAACATCAGCAAACAGGGACCTTCTGGAATTCTGAATGATTGCCCTTTTCCACATGATTTAGAACTAGCTTTTTAGTTGTGAAATTTATATAGACCCTAGCACTTAGTAAGGGAGGAAGATTATTTCAGATGCCAGTGTTTCATGGGGAAATTAGTGGACCTGTGAGGCTTTTTAAAAAGTTAATCTTTATTAGACAATAGATATAGAGATTCAAACATAGGACAATGGTCTGTAAGTGTGTTAAAGATCTCATATGGCTCATGATGAATTTGACTTTGCTCCACCCCCCAAATTATCCCACAGAGTAACACCCATGCATCCAAAACAGCCTGACTCTCAGCATGAATTTTTCCCATAATCCCTTTAAAGTGTTGCCTCTTCTGACTGACAAAGACATGGAAGCAAGTGAAAGAAGAAGTTGCCCTGGGCTGTTCATATGAGACCAAGCAGAACTTAGACCATCTCCACTGGTATAGCCATTTTAGCCTCATGACTGGAAAGTTTGATGAATTATTTCTGTGCTTTCTGGGATCCAGTATACGTTGTTTGAGGTGACAGCACAAGCTTAACAAATATGGAAGCTCCTTAGGCATCAGCTAACTGAGGAGCCCAGCTGAGGAGCACACCTGCACATCCCACACAAGAAGGTCCCAACGGTGGCTGCTTCATCTGCAGTCTGTATCAGACATGTGTTTCTAAATAAAGCACCCTTCTATAACATTTGGAAATAGTGACCATAAGAAACATTTTTATAATACACTATCTTGAATATATCTTAGTAAAAACTATCTCAGAGAACAAACAGTATTTTCTACAGCCGGGAATCTTGCATCATAATAATTTAAAGTGCTAGCTTCTCTTCAAGGTGGTAACGGCACGCACCTCAGATTGGGTATCTGGAAAAACCAAAGAACATAATTCCCTTTGAAGGTTACCGTCCTGAGTGAAGAAGTCAGGGAACAAGTCATGGGAGAATAGAAGGAATTCACCCATCAAATTACTGGAGGTGACTGGGGAGTGCCTGCCAATCTTTGTCTTTGCATCTGGCACTGAGCCTGAGGTACCGAAGATCATTAGCTAGATTATCAGGTGGGAAAGAGAGTTGCATGAGGGCAGCATTTGTGTGCACTGCGACTTGTGGAAGTACAGTGAGAACCATAAAGCAATTGGAATCAAGGGCAAACCTCCTCACCTCCTCAGTCTCTCTCATTTGAGGAACTTCAGAAGAGGTTAGGCCATTTGCCAACATGTCACACACAGAACTGACAGCAATCCGAGGGTCCCAGCCTCGGACATTCCTGCTACAGGTGAAGCTGAGAGAATGGCATGGGCCCAAATCTGCAGTCATATAAAACATAAGCAGTATTAATCCTGTACCCAAATCTTCAACCCTTTTCTATTTCATGTCCAACCCTGAAGCAGAGCCACATGGGGAAGGGAATTCTGGGAAATCTATGTCTAGATAATTTAAGTTGAGATTCTAAAGCACCCCCTGCAAGCTCATCACTCCTCAGTAGTGGATACCAAAGGTAAGGAGACAGCTGAAATGCCAGAAAATGTAATCATACTCCGGCTTTGAAAACCAACAACAACAAAAAGATCCATGTTAATAAATAGCACTCAAATAAGCAGATGAACAGAGCAAGAAAATCAATTCAGGACCTAGACAAGGAAGTTACAACATGCGTGAAACAGTAATTTGGAAGGGAAATCTAAAGACATGAAAAAAACTCAGCAAAAAAAATTGAGACTCTGAAAATGAACCAAATATAAATGCTGGGAAATCAAATTGAATGCAGCGGAATGCATTGTTAACAGTCAATATTAGGCAGAGTGAATCAAAAACCTGGGAAGAAAGAAAACTAATGAGTTTACCCCAAATTTCCAAGAACTCTGGGACACATTAATGAGACAAAACCTGGGAATCCATGGGACAGATAAGGCAGCTGCGATAAACTGAAAACAGAAACAATACACTCAATTAGAGTGTAGCGAAAATTCTCCAAAGCTAAAGAAAAAAAAATATAGATCCAATCTCAAAAGCATTGAAAACCTCAGGCATACATGACCAGGCACACCCCAGTGAGTCTCAAGAACGCAGTGCCCACGATGCCTTCATCTCCTGTTCAGAGAGACACATTGTCACAGGACTGCTAGAGTTGGCAAAGTTACTTCTTTAAAATGATAGAGAAATAAGAACATTTCAAGATAAGCAGACGTCGAGGCAATTCATGACAATGCAGCCAGGAAATTCTTCGGGGAGCGCTGTGCACAGAAGAAAGGCAGCGGCATCCAAAGGAACACAGGCTAGAATACATCTCAGGAAAGGAGCAGAATTAATGAGGGAGTGTATCATGTGCAAACAGCAAACCGTGAAACCCCCAATATAAACAGGGAAGGAAGGAAAGAATAGGCCAATCAATCAAAATAATAACCCACAAAACCATGGCAAACGACAAATTCTCTCAATATAATTTTAAAAGTAAGTGGCCGCCACTCACCAAAGAATAGCCATGTTTTAACCGGCCGTGTTAACAAACTATCTGAGTCTCCAGCAAATACCTCTTAAACAAGAACATCAAAAATTGACAGTCAGAAGACTATCAGCACACCAGGTAAATGAAAACTGTAAATAAAGCGAGTTTCATATCTGAAAGAGGTGACTGCAGACAAAAGCTATCAGAGAGCTGGGGAGAGCCACCGTGAAGCCACAGAGGGCAAGTCTTGTGCATGTGAGTGAACGGGGCTTTGGCTCCCAGTTCAACAAAATAAACTCTAATTGACAGAAAATGTCACATGGGTCCCTAATCAGTAATGATCTGAGATTCAATGTGACTTTAGCAAGCCTTCCCAAACCAAAATCCAGAAAAGAAACTGTAGGTCTAAGGTGTCCTGCCTGTCCACCTCTCCAATTTTGGCAGGAGAATCCCAGGCAGATGAGGAAGGTTTAGATGATCCGCTAAATGCAAACCACAAAATCTTGTTAACAAATGTAAAATTCATATTCTCTACGCTAAGAGACACGTTCATCTGAAGTCATGGAAGTTAACCAGAAAAAGGCATTTTTAAAGAGCTTAAAGGAAAATGAATAAAGCTTTCAAGATAACATTCTATGAAATTAAAATTTGTTTTCAATTGTCCTGACTAAAGGTTGCTCAAGCTGAACACAGTGGCACCTGCCTGTATTTTTTTTTTTTTTTTTGGCATGGTCATTTCATTGTGGCTTCAATTTATATTTTCACAATCACTAATGAAGTTTGAAAGATCTTCGTGCAATATTAGGTGATATTATGAAATGTCTATTCACACACTTTACCTGTTCATATGTTTGTTTTTCATTTGTTTTAGAGATTATGTTATATTTTTTGTCATTTTTTTCATCTTTAATGAACTGGGTATTTCTTTTTTTTATTAACTTGAGTATTTCTTATTTACATTTCAAGTGTTATTCCCTTTCCTGGTTTACAGGCCAATATCCTCCTAACCCCTCCCCCTCCCCTTCATTATGGGTGTTCCCCTCCCCATCCTCCCCCCATTGCCGCCCTCCCCCCAACAATCACGTTCACTGGGGGTGCAGTCTTAGCAGGACCCAGGGCTTCCCCGTACACTGGTGATTTTACTAGGATATTCAATGCTACCTATGAGGTGAGAGTCCAGGGTCAGTCCATGTATAGTCTTTAGGTAGTGGCTTAGTCCCTGGAAGCTCTGGTTGCTTGGCATTGTTGTTCATATGGGGTCTCGAGCCCCTTCAAGCTTTCCAGTTCTTTCTCTGATTCCTTCAACGGGGGTCCTATTCTCAGTTCAGGGGTTTGCTGCTGGCATTCGCCTCTGTATTTGCTGTATTCTGGCTGTGTCTCTCAGGAGAGATCTACATCCGGTTCCTGTCTGCCTGCACTTCTTTGCTTCATCCATCTTGTCTAATTGGGTGGCTGTATATGTATGGGCCACATGTGGGGCAGGCTCTGAATGGGTGTTCCTTCAGTCTCTGTTTTATTCTTTGACTCTCTATTCCCTGCCAAGGGTATTCTTGTTCCCCTTTTAAAGAAGGAGTGAAGCATTCACATTTTGATCATCCGTCTTGAGTTTCGTGTGTTCTAGGCATCTAGGGTAATTCAAGCATTTGGGCTAATAGCCACTTATCAATGAGTGCATACCATGAGAGTTTTTCTGTGATTGGGTTACCTCACTCAGGATGATATGTTCCAGTTGCAACCATTTGCCTATGAATTTCATAAAGTCATTGTTTTTCATAGTTGAGTAATATTCCATTGTGTAGATGTACCACATTTTCTGTATCCATTCCTCTGTTGAAGGGCATCTGGGTTCTTTCCAGCTTCTGGCTATTATAAATAAGGCTGCTATGAACATAGTGGAGCATGTGTCTTTGTTATATGTTGGGGCATACTTTGGGTATATGCCCAAGAGAGGTATAGCTCGATCCTCAGGTAGTTCAATGTCCAATTTTCTGAGGAACCTCCAGACTGATTTCCAGAATGGTTGTACCAGTCTGCAATCCCACCAACAATGGAGGAGTGTTCCTCTTTCTCCACATCCTAGCCAGCACTTGCTGTCACCTGAGTTTTTGATCTTAGCCATTCTCACTACTGTGAGGTGAAATCTCAGGATTGTTTTGATTTGCATTTCCCTTATGACTAAAGATGTTGAACATTTCTTTAGGTGTTTCTCAGCCATTCGGCATTCCTCAGCTGTGAATTCTTTGTTTAGCTCTGAACCCCATTTTTAATAAGGTTATTTGTCTCCCTGCGGTCTAACTTCTTGAGTTCTTTGTATATTTTGGATATAAGGCCTCGATCTGTTGTAGGATTGCTCAAGATCTTTTCCCAATCTGTTGGTTGCCGTTTTGTCCTAACCACAGTGTCCTTTGCCTTACAGAAGCTTTGCAGTTTTATGAGATCCCATTTGTCGATTTTTGATCTTAGAGCATAAGCCATTGGTGTTTTGTTCAGGAAAATTTTTCCAGTGCCCATGTGTTCCAGATGCTTCCCTAGTTTTTCTTCTATTAGTTTGAGTGTATCTGGTTTGATGTGGAGGTCCTTGATCCAGTTGGACTTAAGCTTTGTACAGGGTGATAAGCATGGATCGATCTGCATTCTTCTACATGTTGACCTCCAGTTGAACCAGCACCATTTGCTGAAAATGCTATCTTTTTTCCATTGGATGTTTTTGGCTCCTTTGTCAAAAATCAAGTGCCCATAGGTGTGTGGGTTCATTTCTGGGTCTTCAATTCTGTTCCATTGGTCTATCTGTCTGTCTCTGTACCAATACCATGCAGTTTTTATCACTATTGCTCTGTAATACTGCTTGAGATCAGGGATAGTGATTCCCCCAGAAGTCCTTTTATTGTTGAAGATAGTTTTAGCTATCCTGGGTTTTTTGTTATTCCAGATGAATTTGCAAATTGTTCTGTCTAACTCTTTGAAGAATTGGATTGGTATTTTGATGGGGATTGCATTGAATCTGTAGAACGCTTTTGGTAAGATGGCCATTTTTACTATATTAATCCTGCCAATCCATGAGCATGGGAGATCTTTCCATCTTCTGAGGTCTTCTTCAATTTCTTTCTTCAGAAAGAAGAAATTTCTTGAAGTTCTTATTGTACAGATCTTTTACTTGCTTGGTTAAAGTCACACCGAGGTACTTTATATTATTTGGGTCTATTATGAAGGGTGTCGTTTCCCTAATTTCTTTCTCGGCTTGTTTCTCTTTTGTGTAGAGGAAGGCTACTGATTTATTTGAGTTAATTTTATACCCAGCCACTTTGCTGAAGTTGTTTATCAGCTTTAGTAGTTCTCTGGTGGAACTTTTGGGATCACTTAAAAATACTATCATATCATCTCCGAATAGTGATATTTTGACTTCTTTTTTTCCAATCTGTATCCCCTTGATCTCCTTTTGTTGTCTGATTGCTCTGGCTAGAACTTCAAGAACTATATTGAATAAGTAGGGAGAGAGTGGGCAGCCTTGTCTTGTTCCCTGATTTTAGTGGGATTGCTTCAAGTTTCTCTCCATTTAGTTTAATGTTAGCAACTGGTTCGCTGTATATGGATTTTACTATGTTCAGGTATGGGCCTTGAATTCCTATTCTTTCCAGGACTTTTATCATGTAGGGGTGTTGAATTTTGTCAAATGCTTTCTCAGCATCTAATGAAATGATCATGTGGTTTTGTTCTTTCAGTTTGTTTATATAATGGATCATGTTGATGGTTTTCCATATATTAAACCATCCCTGCATGCCTGGGATGAAGCCTACTTGATCACGGTGGATGATTGTTTTGATATGCTCTTGGATTCGGTTTGCCAGAATTTTATTGAGTATTTTTGCGTCGATATTCATAAGGGAAATTGGTCTGAAGTTCTCTTTCTTTGTTGGGTCTTTGTGTGGTTTAGGTATAAGAGTAATTGTGGCTTCATAGAAGGAATTCGGTAGTGCTCCATCTGTTTCAATTTTGTGGAATAGTTTGGATAATATTGGTATGAGGTCTTCTATGAAGGTCTGATAGAATTCTGCACTAAACCCGTCTGGACCTGAGCTTTTTTGGGTTGGGAGACCTTTAATGACTGCTTCTATTTCCTTAGGAGTTATGGGGTTGTTTAACTGGTTTATCTGTTCCTGATTTAACTTCGGTACCTGGTATCTGTCTAGGAAATTGTCCATTTCTTGCAGATTTTCAAGTTTTGTTGAATATAGGCTTTTATAATAAGATCTGATGATTTTTTGAATTTCCTCTGAATCTGTAGTTATGTCTCCCTTTTCATTTCTGATTTTGTTAATTTGGACGCACTCTCTGTGTCTTCTCGTTAGTCTGGCTAAGGGTTTATCTATCTTGTTGATTTTCTCAAAGAACCAACTTTTGGTTCTGTTGATTCTTTCTATGGTCTTTTTGTTTCTACTTGGTTTATTTCAGCTCTGAGTTTGATTATTTCCTGCCTTCTACTCCTCCTGGGTGTATTTGCTCCTTTTTGTTCTAGAGCTTTTAGGTGTGCTGTCAAGCTGCTGACATATGCTCTCTCCTGTTTCTTTCTGCAAGCACTCAGAGCTATGAGTTTTCCTCTTAGCACAGCTTTCATTGTCTCCCATGAGTTTGGGTATGTTGTACCTTCATTTTCATTAAATTCTATGAAGTCTTTAATTTCTTTCTTTATTTCTTCCTTGACCAGGTTATCGTTGAGTAGAGCATTGTTCAACTTCCACGTATATGTGGGCGTTCTTCCCTTATTGTTATTGAAGACCAGCTTTAGGCTGTGGTGGTCTGATAGCACGCATGGGATTATTTCTATCTTTCTGTACCTGTTGAGGCCCGTTTTTTGACCAATTATATGGTCAATTTTGGAGAAAGTACCATGAGGAGCTGAGAAGAAGGTATATCCTTTTGCTTTAGGATAGAATGTTCTATAAATATCTGTTAAGTCCATTTGGCTCATGACTTCTCTTAGTCTGTCTATGTCTCTTTAATTTCTGTCCACTGATGAGAATGGGGTGTTGAAGTCTCCTACTATTATTGTGTGAGGTGCAATGTGTGTTTTGAGCTTTAGTAAGGTTTCTTTTACGTATGTAGGTGCCCTTGTATTTGGGGCATAGATATTTAGGATTGAGAGTTCATCTTGGTGGATTTTTCCTTTGATGAAAATGAAGTGTTCTTCCTTATCTTTTTTGATGACTTTTAGTTGAAAATTGATTTTATTCGATATTGGAATGGCTACTCCAGCTTGCTTCTTCTGACCATTTGCTTGGAAAATTGTTTTCCAGCCTTTCACTCTGAGGTAGTGTCTGTCTTTGTCTCTGAGGTGCCTTTCCTGTAGGCAGCAGAATGCAGGGTCCTCGTTGCGTATCCAGTTTTTTTAATCTATGTCTTTTTATTGGGGAGTTGAGGCCATTGATGTTGAGAGATATTAAGGAATAGTGATTATTGCTTCCTGTTATATTCATATTTGGATATGAGGTTATGTTTGTGTGCTTTTCTTCTCTTTTTTTGTTGCCAAGACGATTAGTTTCTTGCTTCTTCTAGGGTATAGCTTGCCTCCTTATGTTGGGCTTTACCACTTATTATCCTTTGTAGCGCTGGATTTGTAGAAAGATATTGTGTAAATTTGGTTTTGTCATGGAATATCTTGGTTTCTCCATCTATGTTAATTGAGAGCTTTGCAGGATACAGTAACCTGGGCTGGCATTTGTGTTCTCTTAGGGTCTGTATGACATCAGTCCAGGATCTTCTGGCTTTCATAGTCTCTGGCAAAAAGTCTGGTGTGATTCTGATAGGTCTGCCTTTCTATGTTACTTGACCTTTCTCCCTTACTGCTTTTAATATTCTTCTTTATTTTGTGCATTTGGTAATTTTGACTACTATGTGATGGGAGGAGTTTCTTTTCTGGTCCAATCTATTTGGAGTTCTGTAGGCTTCTTGTATGCTTATGGGTATCTCTTTCTTTAGGTTAGGGAAGTTTTCTTCTATGATTTTGTTGAAGATATTTACTTGTCCTTTGAGCTGGGCATCTTCACTCTCTTCTATATCTATTATCCTTAGGTTTGATCTACTCATTGAGTCCTGGATTTCCTGTATGTTTTGGAACAGTAGCTTTTTCCGCTTTACATTATCTTTGACAGTTGAGTCGATGATTTCTATGGAATCTTCTGCTCCTGAGATTCTCTCTTCTATCTCTTGTATTCTGTTGGTGAAGCTTGTATCTACAGCTCCTTGTCTCTTCCTTTGGTTTTCTATATCCAGGGTTGTTTCCATGTGTTCTTTCTTGATTGCTTCTATTTCCATTTTTTAATTCCTTCAACTGTTTGATTGTGTTTTCCTGGAATTCTTTCAGGGATTTTTGTGATTCCTCTCTGTAGGCTTCTACTTGTTTATTTATGTTTTCCTGCGTTTCTCTAAGGGAGTTCTTCACGTCTTTCTTGAAGTCCTCCAGCATCATGATCAAATATGATTTTGAAACTAGATCTTGCTTTTCTGGTGTGTTTGGATATCCCATGTTTGCTTTAGTGGGAGAATTGGGCTCCAATGATGCCATGTAGTCTTGGTTTCTGTTGATTGGATTCCTGCGTTTGCCTCTCGCCATCAGATTATCACTAGTGTTACTTTGTTCTGCTATTTCTGACAGTGGCTAGACTGCCCTATAAGCCTGTGTGTCAGGGGTGCTGTAGACCTGTTTTCCTGTTTTCTTTCAGCCAGTTATGGGAACAGAGTGTTCTGCTTTCGGGCGTGTAGTTTTTCCTATCTACAGGTCTTCAGCTGTTCCTGTGGGCCTGTGTCCTGAGTTCACTAGGCAGGTCGCTTGGAGTGGGAAGGTTTGTCTTACCTGTCATCCCCAGGCTCAAGTTTGCTCGTGGGGTGCTGCCTATGAGCTCTCTGAGAGGGCAGCAACCAGGAAGATCTGTGCCGCCCTTTCCGGGAGCTACCGTGCACCAGGGTTCTAGATGGCATTTGGTGTTTTCCTCTGGAATCAGTAATGTGCGCAGAGTGTAGTCTCTTCTGGTTTCCCAGGCGTGTCTGCCTCTCTGAAGGTTTAGCTCTCCCTCCCGCGGGATTTGGGTGCAGAGAACTGTTTATCTGGTCGGTCCCTTCAGGTTCCGGCGGTGTCTCAGACGCAGGGGACCTGCTGCTGCTGTGCCCTTATCCAAGGGAACCCAGAGGCCGTATACAGTTTCCTCTTGGGCCAGGGATGTGGGCAGGGGTGGGCAGTGTTGGTGGTCTCTTTCTCTCTGCAGTCTCAGGAGTGCCCACCTGTCCAGGCAGTGAGGTCTCTCTCCCAAGGAGTTTGGGTGCAGTGAGCTGCTGGGGGGCAGGGATCCGCGGGTTTGGGAATCCCGCTAAAAACCGGAAGTGTCTGGTCCTAGAGGAATTTTGCCTCTGTGTGTCCTGAGTTCACCCTTCCTGTAGTTTTTAATGACTTGTGAGGCTGAGGCAGAGGATTGCCAGTTTGACTCTGCTCTGAGTAATAGCTGTATGCCACCTTAAAAACAAACAACTTAAAAGGAGAAAAGTTCATTCTCATGCCCTGAAAAACTATGTTTTGCAATGCATAGTTCTTTAGTATACTTTTAGGGATCGTTTTATCGTGCTGCCCCGTCTGCCCTCTATTGCTCTCTCAAATGGTCCTCTCTCCTCAGCTTCCCAAACACTATTGGCAAGAGCCACTGTGCCTGTCTCTACAATATATCTGAAAAGAATTCAAATAAGTAATACAAAAGTTTTTTACAAAGTCAGCAAAAAGAGAAATAACCATGATAAACCTTAGCTACTTCACACATGATATGCGATAAGCCTATAAAAACACTCAGCACAGTTTTTCATCAGGGGAGGAAAATCAAGCTCCACGTTTACATGCCATTTCCGTTCTGAGCATCACAAGTGCATTACTGTAGCCAGAAAGAAATGACCCTAAGGAAGATAAGGGAAGATGATGACTCTTCATCATCAAACCCATCTAGAGAGAAGATTAAGCAGAAATGAACCGTGAACCTGGTCATCGAAGGAAGTAAATGTTTTACTGAGAAAAACAACATATATTTTAGTTACTATCAATATGCATGAGAGACTACAATTCCTATTTCAGAATCTATCTAATTCAGATGCCCAGATCTCTGTAAGACAGTCCTTACTTTTCTCATATTTGATGCTAAAGATGGGGACACAGATTTCTCTAATTTCAAATAGCATTTCTGAGTATGCTTGTCAATGGAGTGTAGTACCAAGAACTCCTAAAGAGTAGGGATTTTACCATGGGAAACAATGGCCCAAAGCAGAGGTGTCAGGCGTGCCAGTGATGATAACATTGTTGCTTGTAACTGACCTGGACGAAGCGGAAGTCAACAAATCTAAAAATCATTAACTCACCTGTTACAGCGCTGATCGTCTCAGAAATCCTCTTCTGCAGTTGTGCTGTGTGTGAAGTGTGAGAGCCAGAGGGAAACAAACACACAGGCACATTTCCCTACCAGGACCTGTGCCCTAGGACCTGTGCCCTGTCCCTTGCCTCTGACTTGCCTGCCCATAGTGCTGTCCCATCAAATCCCAGCATGGTGACAAACTGCACTTCCTGTGAGTCTTTAACTCAAATACCTGGGAAGACTTGTCTAACTCTTTCCATTTTCCTTCCCTGAAAATCAGGCTCTAGGGTACTCCAACTGTGGGTGAGAAAAGTATTTTCCAAGTTTTATTTATAACTTGAATACTTTAGTTTTAAAAACCAATGCCCAGCGTAATGGACTTGTCATGAGTTTTTCACTGACTCTGTTGATGGTTTTGCACTCCTCCTTTCCCATCTCCTGCACTCCTCTTGGCTCCATGATTCCCGCTGCCCCCCCAACAAGTCCCTGTCTGTATTCATGTCATTGTATTCTGGTACTCTATTATTTTCTGCTTTGCTTTTACATTTCCCAACCACCCTTTAAGAATTTTTTCTCAAATGATCCTTTCTTTTCTAGTTTCATGGCCTAAACCACCTACAAAAAAATTTTACACACACACACATACACACATCACATACACACCCACACATCACACACACACACCACACACACATCACACACACACATATCTCACACACATACGCACCACACACAAAACACACACACATCACACACACATATCTCACATACACACATCACACACATGCATATCTCACACACACACACCACACACACATCACACACACCACACACACATCACACACACATATCACACACCACACACACATCACACACACATATCACACACACATATCACACATACATATCACACATACATATCATATCACACATACATATCACACACACATATCACACACACATCATACACACCACACACACATACACATCACTCACACACACATCACACACACACATCACACACACACAACACACACACATCACACACACCACACATATACCACACACACACACATCACACACACACATATCTCACATACACACATCACACACATGCATATCTCACACACACATACACACCACACACACACCATACACACATCACACACACATATCACACACACATATCACACATACATATCATATCACACATACATATCATACACACATATCACACACACATCATACACACCACACACACATACACATCACTCACACACACACATCACACACACACACATCACACACACACAACACACACACATCACACACAACACACACACATCACACACACACATCACACACAACACACACACAACACACACACACATATCTCACATACACACATCACACACACAACACACACACACACATATCTCACATACACACATCACACACACACAACATACACACACACATCACACACAACACACACACAACACACACATCACACACACATATCACACACACATATCACACACATATCACACATACATATCATATCACACATACATATCACACACACATATCACACACACATCATACACACCACACACACACATACACATCACTCACACACACATCACACACACACACACACATCACACACACACAACACACACACACAAACACACAGTAGAAACTTAAGGGTTCTTTGGAGAACCAGTTGTGTTGGAGGGTGTTTTGCTGTGGCAAACACGTGAAGGAGTGTTTTCCTAAAGTGGAGACAGGTGAAAGACTAAGGCAGACTCGTGCAGGAATGTTTCACTGAAGCAGACACAGGAGAGAGGACGTTCTGCTAAAGCAGACACCTGAAAGGACACGTGATGACGGATTCTTTGCTAACAACAGGATGTATTAGCCTGCCTTGCATTGCATAGTTAGCGGAATTTGTTTGGACTCCACAGACACAGGCTAATTAGATACACATGCTGTGGCAAGACACGTGGTGAGGCAAGACCTGTGCTGAGGCAAGGCACAAGAAGGACAAGTGGTGTTTGGATGGTATAAGAACTGGACTGCTGGTGTATTTGAGAGTGGATCAAGCTGCTGCTAACCTGCGAACTAAACTGCCAATTTCCAGACAACACAGAGTTGCTCCAGAGACCCTTTCTAGACAGGTCTACCTACACTTGGTAGGTGGTGGGCTACAAGGAACGTTAAAGCACTTAAGAACCATCATTAAATGTTTAAGATGGGTAGGTGGCCCCATCCCTCAACCAGGAGATGTGCCTATCCACTGAATATAGTCTTTACAGGTTCTATCTCCCCTGTGTTGGATACTTTGGCTCTGTGGGGTTCTGGGATCCTCTTGCTTCCCTGGCATCTGGGACTTTCTAGTGGCTACCTCCCATCTCCCACTGCTATATACCTCCATTCAGATTCCTGACCCTCTGTAGTTCTCCCCTAATCTCCTCCCACACCTGATCCTGCTCCCCTTTTATCCTCCCCCTCCTTTCACCTTCCCAGATTCCTCCCTCCTTTAGTTCCCCTTTCTAAGTAGAACTGAAGCAACCACACTTTGGTCTTCCTTCTTCTTGAGCTTCATATAGTCTGTAAGTTCTATAGTGGATATTCTGAGCTTTTTCCTAATATCCACTTATCAGTGAGTTATACCATGTGTGTTCTTTTGTGACTGAATTATCTCACTCAGGATATTTTCTAGTTCCATCCATTTGCCTAAGAATTTCATGAAGTCGTGTTTAGTAGCTGTGTAGCACTCCATTGTGTAGATGTACCACATTTTCTACTTCTATTTCTCAGTTGAAGGACATCTGGGTTCTTTCCAGCTTCTGGCTATTATAAATCAGGCTGCTATAAACATAGTGGAGCATGTGTCCTTGTTGTATGTTGGAGCATCTTTTGGGTATATGCCCAGGATTGGTATAGCTGTGTTCTCAGGTAGCACTATGTCCAATTTTCTGAGGAACCTCCAGACTGATTTCCAGAGTGGTTGTACCAGCTTGCAATCCCACCAGCAATGGAGGAGTGTTCCTCTTTCTCCAGACATTCTCGCTAGCATCTGCTGGCACCTGAGTTTTTACCTTAGCCATTCTGGCTGGTGTGAGGTGGAATCTCAGGGTCATTTTGATTTGCATTTCCCTGATGACTAAGGATGTGGAACATTTCTTTACGTGTTTTTCAGCCATTCAAGATTTCTCAGTTGAGAATTTTTTGTTTACTCTGTACCCCATTTTTAATGGGGTTATTCGATTTGTTCCTGTCTAAAGTAAATACAGAGGATAAAAGTAGAGCAGAGACCGAAGGAAGGAGACTGACCTACCTGGGGATCCATCCCACATGCAGTCACCAAACCCAGACACTATTGTGGATGCCAAGAAACACTTGCTGACAGGAGCCTGGTATAGTAGTCCCACAGAAGGCTCTGCCAGAGCCTGACCAATACAGAGGTGGATGCTCACAGCCAACCATTGGAGTGAGCAAAGGGACCAAAGGGGAAGAGTTTGGGGAAGGATTGAGGGAGCTGAAGGGGTTTGTAACCCCATAGGAAGAACAATAATATCAACTAACCAGACATCCCCCCCCAGAGCTCCCAGGAAGTAAACCGCCAAAGAATACACATGGAGAGACCCAATGGCTCCAGTCACAGATGTAGCAGAGGACTGCTTTATCTGGCATCAGTGGGAGGGGAGACCCTTGGTCCTGTGGAGGCTTGATGCCCCAGCATAGGGGAATGCTAGGGTTGTGAGGTGGGAATGGGTGGGTCAAGGAGCACCCTCATAGAGGCAGGGGGAGGCAAGATGGGATAGGGGACTTGCAGAGGGAAAACCAGGAAGGGGGACAACATTTTAAATGTAAACAAATAAAATAACCAAAAGAAAAAACATTAAAAATATGGTTAAAAATTAAAGTCACATATATATTTTGTATGTGTGTATATATATGTATATGTATATATATATGGGAAAGAGCTTAGCTCACCTCTGCTAGCTGTACCCCAAGGAGACCCTGCAGGCTGGGATAGGTGAGGCGGGGTCTAACCTGGGTGTTCCTGGGGCTCAACAGGCCTGAATGTTCCTGGGGTCTGGCAGGCCTCCTCAGAAGGGAAGGCAAAGGAGCTCAGAGTTTAGAGGGTACATCCATCAGCTTTTTGTAAACACACACACACACACACACACACACACACACACGCACAGGCACACGCACACACAAGTCTAGGATCAACATATGAAAGAAAACGTGCAATATTTGTCTTTCTGAGACTGAAACAGAAGCAGTTCATGGCTGGACCTCTGCCACCTGATGGCTATCTAAAGCACTGAGTTCCTTGCTGTCCTCTAATCTCATGGGTTACATTGCAAGAACACCTAGTTGCAACAGCAGCTGTCCCTGCTGAGCTGCAGTTGTGCTGAAATGCGAGTGAGTAGAGATTGCCTGCTGTGAAGTTAAATTGCCAAATGAGCCTTCTACAGAAATATCTCAGCTTTATTTTCAGCAGTTACTGATGAAAGCTATTACTACATCAATACATTTCTGGTTTAGTGTAAATTAAGGTTGTTTTCTAGATGCGTGTGGATGCTCGCAACTTCACCCATTCTGAAAAGTTCTTTAAATATGAAATGTTAAACTTAAGTTAGAAAACTAGTAATTTGGGTCTTTGTCATTTGCTTTAAAAAATAAAAAAAATGAGAATTGTTTGTTCATTCAAAAAATAAGTGAGTTAGAGGAGCTACTGTGCTGTATGATTTCCGTGTGGGTTTGTTGTTTGTTTGTTTGTTTGTTTGTTTGTTTGTTTGTTTAGTACTCAGTGGCCATGTCAAAGTTACTGAGTCTTCCCTCCTGGAACAGTAGAGCAGCATTCTGGAAACTAGTTCATGGGTTGAAGTTCCGGACCTTCCACTCATTAGCTGAGGGGATTTTGGCAGACTGCTTCAAATGTTCTCACTTCGCTTCCTCATTCTTATATAGTAATATCTGCTGAGATCGTAAATGAGGAGAGGGGTATACATGAGACCGTGCACATGCTCACATGGACAGCGCACAATCATATGGCTCCATTTCTCCCCTTCCCATCTAATTGGGTTGTAAAGATCAAACTTTGTCACCAGACTCATGCCGCAGGAGCCTTTACTGGCCAAGGCACCTGGACAATCTCCCATTCTTGTCAATTCTTGAAATTATTTTCTCAATGACTGGGGTGTTCAGAAAGTTCTTGCCTGTGCCTATTCTTGAAATGGTTTCTCTGTATCTTCTCTAACAATTTTACTCAGAGCTTCTAGTCTTACGTTGAGATGTTCCATCCAGTTTGAATTAAGTTTGCACTAGATAGTAGACCTAGTTTTATTCTTTTACATACGGGCATCTGTTTTTCTTAGCACCATTATTGAGGCGTCATTCCATCAATGTGTTTGTGAAACCTCTGCCCAGTTATGGAGCTGTAGTTCTGTTGCCTACTTTCTGTGTTCTCAATTCTGTTTAACTTGTCCACGTGTCTCTTTCGTGTCACTAAAATGCTGCTCTCGTTCCTGTGCCTCTGTAATCTACTTTGAGATCAGATATTGCGATACCTCCTGCCTTCCTATTTTTACTTAGAATCACAGTGCCCCCACTCTGTCAAGCATGGCAACCAGGGCCTTGATCCACTGACCCCACTTGTCATGTGAGAACAGCTTTCGCTGTATCTTGAAGGTGATGACAACGCATGCTTTCATTTTATCACTTAGTTCTATGAAGTTTCAGAGTTCTCCCTTCTTCCTTTTCAAAGAATGACTCATTGGCATTTTCCCCATATCCGTGTAATGGTGCAGTGTCTACAGTTTTGCTTGCTATAGATCTCTAAATGTATTCAGCCAATATCTAATAAGTTATAAAATATTTCAATTATTTCATATTCGTTTGTGCTTAAATAATGTAATCAGTTTTTGAGAAAAGTTCAATGTGCTGTTGAGGAGGCTGCATACTTGACCGCCCTAGGGCAGAGTGTTCTGCAAACGCCTGTCAAGCTCATGTGACACATGGTGCTTAAATTCTTAAATTTGTAAGTTCTTAGTTCTTAAATTTCACTCTTTCTTTTTACTTTTTGCATTGGTGGTATGCACAGAAAAGAGTGGGGCTTGGGTAGCCTGGTGATCATAGCTACCTTCAAAAGAAGAGTGAGCGTTGAAGTCCCCAAGTATTATGCAGGAAAACGTATTTATCCTTAGGGGACTTCCTTCTTTACGTACCTGGAAATGGCTGAGATAACTTAGTTTTTGTGGTAGTTTTCCAGGCAGGTTAACTCTCCTGAAACTTTCCAATTTTCCCCCCTTGGGTGGCTAATGTCCATATGAGGCATTGTCTTCTGAGCATGCAGGGGTGTTGGGGAGGCGGGAGAACGTGTAAATCTGTTACTGGGGGAATCCATCTCCGTGTTTTCTAATTCTCTTCAGTACTGAATAGCCTACAGAATGGATAAGATGTCAGGAATGTTCCAGAAATATTTATCGTAAGATTATAGCAAATCTATGGAACTGTGAGTTATAGGTAGATAGTACTTGAGCAGTTCTCAATTCCACATTCTGATTTCCAAAGGGTTATATCGACTAAGGGTTTTACATAAATACATGAAAAAAACGTATTAATACAAAGAAGACTGAGCCTAAGGTGCAGCAGGAAGGAGCTGTCCACAAGGTGGCAGGGCATCTCCGCTCCTGCGAACTCACAATGGACTTTTTGGTTGCCTTCTGTAAGAGCAGCCTGCAGTCAGTCAGCAGCCTTCTGTGCAGACCGCTGAAGAAGCCTCAGTGCTGTGGAGGACAGAGGAAGTGAGCTGATCACAGAAGCATCCTGTCTGGCTGGAGGCCACAGTCCAGAGGGAGAGCAATGAAGACACTGACTGGGTCTTTGTTCCTGTTCTTCTGGCTGCAGCTGAACTGTGAGTGAGAGCTTTGGGGGAACAAGATGTTTGTCAGTGTTCATTATCAGTCTGTGGAGCAGACTGGCCTTTTCCAGATTTTCTGAAATCACTGGAGGAAGGAAAGCAATGTCTGGAGAATGGCAGCCTGATGGTCTCCTGCTCTTTCCTTTTGCACAGGTGTGAGCAGAGGAGAGCAGGTGGAGCAGCACCCGTCTCACCTGAGTGTCCGGGAGGGAGACAGTGCCATTATCATCTGCACCTACACAGACCCTAACAATTATTACTTCTACTGGTACAAGAAAGAGCTGGGGGCAGGTCTCCAGTTGCTTATGAGTGTTCTTTCAAGTGTGGACAGAAAAGAAGGACAAGGACTCATTGTCCTACTGAACAAGAAAGACAAACATTTATCTCTGAACATCACAGCTGCCCATCTTGGGGACTCAGCCATGTACTTCTGTGCAGTTAGTGCACAGTGCTCCCCAGGCACCTGCTGCCCGCGCACAAACCTGAGCCCCAAAAGACATACTTTCCAACCTTTAAGGTGAAGATATTTCTGTATTGTATTAACAGTGGGACATTTTTAAACATCCTGAAATTCTGTTTCCAAAGGCTACAGTGAGTTTTAGAACACTTTAGATTATTGGTGAAAGTGAATTCTTAGGTATAGAGGGTCTAGAATCAAAGTTCAGGATCCATTTAGAGTCAATTCCTCCACCAAAGGAACACAGTATCACTAACAGAGAATGCTTTACTCATGTTGATGGAACAGCTCTTAATTTTTTATAACTATTTATTGTTTCTTTTAGAAAATAGGAGGTAAAAGAAATAAAATATAAAGTGTGAAATTAAAGTGTCTTCTAATCCTATCATATAGATAAGATATGATTCTCTCTCTGTGTGTGTGTGTGTGTGTGTGTGTGTGTGTGTGGGTGTGTGTGTGTGTGTGTGTGTGTTTATAAAAATAGCATATACTAAGTTTGGTTTCAGCCATCCATTAGGAGTTTTGAGACATACCAGTAGCCTTTTGACAGCATCTTCTGTAGAATTAAGGACAATGATAAACTAGAGTTTGGTGCAGTTGACATGGAAACCACCAGAGATCACTGCTGTTCTAGATGTGGTTTCATTTGCATTTGGAGCATCCTAGGTTGAACACACATATTTCCTTTTAGACAGACAGAGAGAGAGAGAGAGAGAGAGAGAGAGAGAGAGAGACAGAGACAGAGACAGAGAGAGACAGAGAGACAGAGAGAGACAGAGAGACAGAGAGACAGAGAGAGAGAAGCTGTTGTACAGAATATGTCTCTTGCCTATGAAAGAGTAGTTTCTAGAAAATATTTTTGGACCCTAACCCTGTAAGATTGAGTGTATTGCAAGCATCAGTTTCTTCCACTGGGCATGCTTTCAGTCATTTGCTCCGGTATTGTGATCCTCTTAATGTTCAGTAAGTAACGTTTTCTTTCTTTTCTTTTTCTTTTCTCTTTTTCTGGAGCTGGGGACCGAACCCAGGGCCTTGTGCTCGCTAGGCAAGCGCTCTACCGCTGAGCTAAATCCCCAACCCCTAAGTAACGTTTTCTTAATGACCTTCATTCATCTTCCCCTATAATAAACCAATCTTATTTATTTCTAGAGTCAAGCAATGGAAATTCCACAACCCTCACAGTAGGGGCACCTCTGACCCTGAACCACCCTTATAAGACTCCTTATTTGGATGCTCAGCTACTCCTGAGGAGCTCTACAGACAAGAGGACCGAGCACGAAGGGTTCCACACCGCTCTCCATAAGAGCAGCCGCTCCTTCCGTCTGCAGAAGCCCTCAGCACAGCTGTCAGACTCTGCCCTGTACTACTGTGCTGTGGAGACACAGTGAGGGAGACGGCAGGGGAAGCTAGCATAAGCCACAGCTGCAGGAGGGCTGGTGGAAGTTGCCCTGTGAAAAGGTTGTGCGTGTCTTCTCTCAGTATGATTGCCTTGGCTTTCCCAAGAACAGCACCAAATCTCAGGTTAAATTCCAACACTGGGAAGGTCATGAGTTAATGACTTCGAAGCAGCATAAGGTGGAACACAGTGTTTGAGAGAAGCCAGCACTGAAATCCACAAACTCAGTGCTCAGCCAGGAAAGCTGATCATCAGGACATCTCACAGCAAGCATGTCCAGGGAAAGCCTGTTTGCAATTAATCTTCACCAAGACATAGTAACAAAACTAGCTCTGAAAACTTCCACAAATTTTGTGTTCCTCTTGCACTCAGCTGTGACCCCAATAAAGACATAATCTTTTCTTTATGAGTCCACTTCAGCCTTTACGACTGAGACTCTGCACTTCCTTGGTTCCTGTTGCAGTGCTCAGCCTAACTCCCACCAACCTTCACTTCGTGAGGCTCTTAAGAGGCTGAGATGTCAGAAGGCTCTCAGTGAGGTCCAGAGAGTCAACCCTGCCATGTTCTCACTGTTGCCACATGAGGGGCAGTATAGTTAGGAGATCCCGTGTCTAAAAGTCCTTCTTCTTTGCAGCAATTCTCCTCTGCCATCATCTGACCTTGAACCCAAGGATGTGTCTGCTGTAGTCTCTCACCTTGAGTTATACTTGGATTATCTGATAATTTTGAACAAGAAAGAAAGAGATCAGGACTTGACGCACCCCAGATTTTAACATAAAATTAAGCTAGAACATATCAATATTCTATTGTACAGGAAATACAGTATAAAGATACGGATGCCTCTCGGAAGAGAAAAAGATTGTCCACATATGTGCACAGAGCAGTAAGATAAATTCTGAGTCATATACTGAGGGAGCCAAATGGAACAGCGATTGCAACGTTTCTGAGTCGACAGTCGATATTAACTTATCTTACTAGCTGTGTTCTTATCACTGGCCTCATGAGTTGAGCTGAGCGATGCACTGAGAAACTTCCTGGGAGCAATGAGGATATTCAGAATTTAACCCTACTTCCTTCCTCCTTCACTGGTTATTTGGGGTTTTATTCTTTTTCCCAAACTTCATGCTTCCTCCTTAACGTGCCACCCTGCCGCTACAGTAGTCCAACGCCTGTGACCTGGATCATTTAGGTCTATCCTTTTCATGTTCTTACTAGAGTCAGAGTCTGCACAGAAACTGAGGAGAACAGTGAACTGGAGGGGAAGCTGGGCGTTTCTCGCTCCCCTGGTAATTAGCTCTGGTGACACTGATATTGGTGACCTCCCTCTCAACTAAAGAGCACGTGAGAAGCTCTTTTCCCACAGTCCCAGCACCCTCGCCATCTTATCTCCACCTTTTGCTCCCTCTGACTGAATGGTAAAATGGTGGGTGTATGTGTGTGTGTGTGTGTGTGTGTGTGTGTGTGTGTGTGTGTGCGTGTGTGTGTGTGTGTGCGTGTGTGTGTGTGTATTAGACAGTAGTACCTGCATTTTCTGGCACCATATCCTGAGTCCCTGAATCCCACTCCCTGCCCAAATACAGCTTCCTTACTGAGTTATTTTCTATGACCATATGTGCATTCCTCCTCTGCTCAGAAATATACCAGGAACTGGAGGAGCGGGTGGAGTCCTGCTGCAGCTCACACATGGTCTCTCAACCTGTTACTTATATAAACTATGAGTCACACAATTAGGAAGACTGTTGCACTTGCTTTGGCTTCTGTCATGATTCAAACTTTTAATGTTCTGACTCACTTGTCCAGATGTCTTCTACTGTGATTCCAAATTCCAATGCTATGCAATTCTATAAATTCTTGACTCATCCACATCTACTCTGTAGCTTTCATGGACTTTCATAACCTGCATTACAAACCGTGGTGTATCTAAATCAGTATGTCTTCTCTTCATTGTTCTTTTCTTCTGATAGTGACAAATTCTATTCTCTTTTTTGAATTTCAGGAAGTGAATAGTTTATTGTCATTTTCCAATGTTATTTTTCATATGTGTTTACTATGCATAAATGCATACACATATGTAATATATTGTTAATTTTTATTTAGATAATAATATATAATAAATGGATGTGTTTACAAATAGTATACAATTCTAACATAAAATATAACCTTCAGGGTCATCAAAGTGTATTGCATAAGTGTACTTACACAAATATGGAAGAGTATATACTGTGTATTCTCATGATATTTGGAGTATACTTATACAAGTACATTCAAAACAATTGTTCAAAATATGGACAAACATGCTTCTTAGGTCTGTGAATAACTATAAAATTCTTGGGCAAATTTTTTTCCTTGATAAGCTAAGAATTTCATGCATTAAAAAAATACTGTTATCTAGAGTTAATCATAAGCACAGAGCCATAGGGCTACATTAATAATACATAGGTAGATTTGGCTCATAAGATTTTAGAAGCTGAAGTCTCATAATAAACCAGCCACAAGCTGGTCACCCAGGAAAGCTGATAGGATAAGTTGCCATCGAAAGACCCAGAAGCCCAGAGCACTTACATTCAATGACAGTATGAATGACTGATAACCCATATCTACCAGATGTATTCATCTTTTTCCCTTATAATTTTGTTCTATTCAGCCCTCTGTAGCTTATATAACGTCTACCTGCGTTGTCCAATTCATTGATTCGTGTGCTAAATTCTTCCAGAAACAGTCTCGCAGACACAATCTAAAACAACCTTTTTACAATGATTTAGAAATCTTAAGTCTAGTTGAGTTGATATAAGGTTAACCATTATGACATCCTATTGTGAGAATCCATCCCATAAGAGAAACCCCCATCTGTCCCTCATCTTATCATCATTAACTCTAGCCCTAAACATCACCCACTGTGTCAGGCATCATGACACATATCTTGGATCTCAGCGTTTGGAAGGTACAGGCAGGAGGATGGCCAGCCTGGGCTATGTAGCGAGTTCTAGACCAGCCAGAGCCACATAGTGAGACCCTGTCAAAGAAAAACAAATAGTATAAACTCTGAAACTAGGGTTCTCAGTCAGTAAGCATGAGCATCTGAGTTTGAACTCATATAAAAAAAGACTGTGATTGGTAGTAGATGTTTGTAATATCTTCTACTGTGATCCACAATTCACATGCAAAACATACATGTATGTACGCCTTCACATATATGCATGCATATACACATGTACAAACTTATATGTATATATAAAGACTATGAGTTATATTAATAACTATAATCATAATTCATCACCTAAATATTTTGACACTAATGCATACCTAATGCATATCCCAAACTCAATTATTACAGCTCTGCTTTGTGTCAAGTACTAACACTGTTAATAAATTCCAAGGAACATAAACACTGTTGATTTTTATTACAGGTGGGTTCACCTGAAATTTGAAGTTTTAAATCTTTATAAGGTAATATATATTTTGTTTAATTAACATATATTGTTTTATTAACACATATTAAAATAGAAAGTAAGGACTTTCATTATGATGCTCCATATCATCATATAATGTGATTTGACCTAATTCACCAATGACTATCATTATTATTATTATTATTATTATTATTATTATTA
The DNA here is from genome assembly GCF_021556685.1 of Rattus norvegicus. Taxonomy (NCBI): domain Eukaryota; kingdom Metazoa; phylum Chordata; class Mammalia; order Rodentia; family Muridae; genus Rattus; species Rattus norvegicus. The sequence goes on from NC_141548.1 coordinate 30,787,933, forward strand.
TTATTTTCCCTTTCCTCATTTTTAACATCTGTGGTGCTTTTAGTTTTTTGTTTATTCTTCTCTGATATATTACATCCTGACTGCCGTTTCCCTCCCTCCACTCCTCTCAATTGCCCCCACATCTCCTCTCTCCCACCAATTCACTTCTCAATTTCCCTTAATTTACATGTAGGTATCCCAGAGATAGCAATCTAAGACAGCATAATAAGTTACAATAAAACTAGGCACAAACCCTCTTCCAGTCTTCCCACATCCTCCTCCACCTCTAGTCTCTCCAAGACATGCATCATAAAAAGGTGTTGGGTTTTATCAAAACTCTTTTCTGCATCATACTGTTTTTACTCTTGTGCCTCTGTAGTGTATTTTGAAATCTGTACTGGTAATCTTTTAAGCAATGTGTTTCTTTGTTTCTCGGAATTTCTTTGGCTATCCAAGGACTTTTGTGGAGCCATATGAGTTTGAAAAGTTTTTTTTTTCTATTCTTATGAAGACCATGATGAGGACTTCTTTTGTATTGGATAGTTTATTTATGTGAGTTTCAAATGTTATCCTCTTTCCCAATTTCCCCTCCACAAACCCTCTATCCCATCCCTGTTCTCCTGCTTATATGAGGATCTGTAAATTGAATCTGTAAATTACTTTTGGTTGAAATTGACAATTTTGATTCTCCCAATCTATGAGCATGAGGGTTTTTTTTGTTGTTTGTTTGTTTGTTTTTTACATTTTCTAATTCCTTCTTCAACCTCTTTCTTCATGAATTTAAAGGTTAAATTGCAAAGTCTTTAATCTCCAGGATTTGGCTTATTTCCATATAGTTTATTTTATTTGAGGCTACTGTGCTTGTCATGATTATGATCCTATTCTCTCTCTCTCTCTCTCTCTCTCTCTCTCTCTCTCTCTCTCTCTCTCTCTCTCCCCCCGTGCGCGCGCGCGCGCGCGTGTGTGTGTGTGTGTGTGTGTGTGTGTGTGTGTGTGTGTGTGTTGTACAGAAAGACTACTGATTTTTGTAAGATGATTGTGTAAGCTGTCACATACCAAAATTGTTGATTGTTTCTAGAAGTTTTCTGGTAGAATTTTTAGGATATCTTACATATTATATCGTATCACCTGTGCATAGAGATAACTTGACCTCCTTTTCCTATTTGTATCCATTTAATTTCCGTCTCGTCTTATTTTGCTGGCTAGTGCTTCAAGCACTATATTGAAAGAAGCAGGGATTATGGAACAGCCTTGTCTCATTCCTGATTCTCAATATACATCCTTGTTGCTAAAATTCTTTCTCCTGGATAGTAACCTCTATCTTTCCTTTCAGACCTCAACAACAAACTGAGGCAAGATTCCACCAAAGTTTACTCTGAGGAACCAATGAGTTTATTGGGCTTCCTTTCAGAGCATGGGTGGGAGGTTATATACAGTAATGTGCATGTTCCTCCTTCAAATAAGATGTCTTTGGCAAGCATTTTCTGAGCAGGTATGAGGGATTCCCCATAGCCACACAGATTGAGCCCCTGCTCTAGGTAGTCCTCTTCCCTGACCTACACATACTCTAGCTCCTCCCCTATGCCATGTGTTAAGTTGCCATGTGGCAGGAAGCAGCTGGACAGGGAAGCAAAGATCTTGTGCTCTATTCTGTCCCATATGTGAAGATTATTAAAAAGTCAATGAATACAGCTGGGATTGTACAAGAAAACACAGTAAAATGCCCCAAAGTGTCAGTTGATTATCTCAGAGGACAGTTACTAACGATGAGCATTTACTATATTGGGGGTATGTCCCTTCCAGTCTTCTCCTCTGACTTCTATTATAAAGGCATGTTGGATTTTTTTTTCAAAAGCTTTCTCTACATGTATTGAGATGATCGTGCAGTTTTTGTCTTTAAGTCCACTTATATGATTTGTTATGTTTATTAACTTATGTGTGTTTGCAAAAACAAAACAAGTAATCATGTTATTTTGCATATATCTAAAATAACATATGTATATGTGTGTGCATGCATTTATAATTTAAATGAAGTTATGCCACTCAGGGTGATAATTCTACCTCCAAAAGTCATATACTATCTACCAAAATTCCAAGTACTAGGTATAAGAAACCCCCTTCCAAGTAGTAGATAAGAGAATCTGAAACAATATAAGCTATTTGAAGGTAGGTCCCTATTACTGAAGACACCATTCACTTTAAACACAGGACTTGAAGGACTCAACTTGGACATGGCCTAGAAACCTTCTCCCTGAGGACTTTTATAGTAAGGTGCTTCTCAAGCTGCCAATGGAGAAAAGTAATCAACAGTTCTATCCTGATGTGAAGCCTACAAACCAGTGACCAGCAAGGCAAAATATCCCCCAAAGTGCAATAGTGCCACTTAACACCTGGCCAGGAACCAACATCACAGCTATCCAGTTGGGTTTATAACTCACTCAATGAGAGGGAATTCATACTCAGAACTGTAAGTCTAGCAACTGCCAGTGGTTAGGAAGGTACATAAAGCCTAGAAGAGCAAAACCAGTTTAATCTCTAATTGCATTCTTAATATTTGTCCTTATGCCCACAGATAAGTGTATCTCTCACCTCTCATCAAAGAAGCTTCATTTTGCAAATGATGGCGACCATCACAGAAATCCACACGTGGACAAAATAAAAAGAACAACTGCCCAACTCAGTTGATGAATCTACAGCACAAAACCTCTATCTAGCATTCAAGGAACATCACGGGAAAGGGCCTGGGATGATGGCAAAAGCACGTGTAACAGATCATCTGCTGAGAGATTATATCATCTATGTACAATAACAAACCTTCATCCATGATTTCTCAACAATATGGTTGACTAAACTAAGCTTGAAAAATGACAGCCATTGACCAGCATAGATGGGATAACGCTCATGGCTAAAGGCAATTCGTGACTGCTGGGAAAGCGAGAATCCATCTTCCCCAGAGTCGAGCACCCTGTGTGGTGGTCCAACACTATGTCCAGTAATTTGCCAGTCTTGAGAAACGCTGCAGCTTTGCGAGACCTAGTTCAGCTTCCACCACACTTCTGACCTACAGAACTGCAGTGCAATAAACAGATGATTTTTTAAGTTCCTAAATTCATGGGGATGTGTTACACAACAGTGGGAAATACACAGAGTTAATGAAGTGATGAATGAGTGTCCATGACACCTATGGCTGATTACAGCATTCAAATACTTGAAATGTAATAAAATGTTTTATACACATTTCCCCCAAATGTAACTATATCTCTAAAACTATACATGTTATCATAATGCAACATGAATAACAAACTAATCATGCAGAACGGCCTGGATTCCAGGGAGATCTCCCTGCCACTTCTCCCACCTTTATCAGACATGCTGAGCCTGAACCACGCAGTCAGGAGTCTAGCATGGCTGTCCTTTGAAGGCTCCACCCAGCAACTGACTCAGACAGATACAGACACCCACAGCCAAACAGTCAATGGAGTTTGATAACTCATAAGGAAGAATAGAAGGATTGCAACCTCAATATGTTCTTCTAGCTGGGCTGCCCTGTCTGGCCTCCATGGGGGAGGAATCGCTTAGCCTTGCAGAGTCTTGAAGTGACAGTGTTGGGAGCATACCCAAGGGAGCCCCCACCTGCTCAGAGGAAAGGGGGAGGGGAAGGGGGAAGGATTGTGGGAGGGTGAGAGTGAACGGCCTGTAAAGGGAATAAGTTAAAAAGCAATTAATTGATTAATGTAACAAATGTGAACTCAGCATGGGGATTTTCTCTGTATATTAATTGAAGTAGGAAAAATAGTCATGTTATGATGTCTTCCAATCGCTGACTCCAACAGTGGAATGGAAATTCTCTCTACTCAAAGGTGGAATGTGAACAGTGTCTCCCTTAAACAAACACTATTTAGAACTTGACGGCCAATATAGCAGCCAGTAGTCAAAAGCACCTATTAGGCTCTTGAAAAGGGTCGGCTCAAGGGAGGAGCTAAATTGTTAAATTTGACTGAGATGGGCTCTAAGAGGAATGTTTGAATTGAATTTTGAAGATAGTACAAAAGTGATCAATTTTGTAGTAATACTTTTTAATATCGCTGACAAATTAAAATTATATTTATAACTACACTGAGCAGAAAGAATATTATTAAAAGCAATTTTGCCCACCCCCCCCCCAAAATTAATCATGCTAGGTAGAAAGATTGTGTTAGCTTTCTTTTCTCTCCATTGAAAATACTATATGTTCTCACAAAAAGTAGTATTAAATTATGCCAATAAAATAAATAATAACATTGCACAACTTTTTGAATTCTGTTTGTTGAGTTGTCCTTTTTAGTTTGTCATTGTTATGAATTTTTCTGAAAGTTTCTGTGTGCCTGTTGTAATCTGTAATTAGGGTACTTCTTTCATTTAAGAGTATTATAACCCGAAAGATTTACAAAACACAAATCCTCCCAGTACATGATCATAAAGCTGTTAAATTCAAGCCTGGGAAGGATAGAGGACGGTTGAACATTCCTTATAATCAGGAACATGTCCTTAATTTTCTATTTGGCCCTCAGAGGGTGGTATTAACATGACAGGCACCCATTGTCCAAGTGGGGAACAGAGGCAGGTGATCACTGACACTCACTGACAAATTAGCCCAAACATCAAGTTTAAAGTTCAGAGACCCTGTCTCAAAGGAAAGAAAAAAAGAAAGGAAAAAAAAAGAGTGATAGAGGGAGACGCTAGTGTGTGTGTTTGTGTGTGTGTGAGTGTGTTTGTGTGTGTGTGTGTGCGTGTGCGTGCGCACACACACACACACGGGAGGGGAATGAGGGGACATTTGGGACAGAGATTGGGCAAGATGGCATGATGTTGACTGTGAGTTATTTTTAAGCAAATCAGAGGTTTGCTTTACATTATTAATCTTATCCTTCATCCAATAAAGAATCCCAGAACAATTTAAAAATCATCTGATTTTTCAAACTGCATTATCTTCATCATATTCTGCCTTATCTCTTGACGTCAGTGATCTGAATCTCCTGATAAAGAAGGATTCCAGCTCTCTCACGAAGTGCAGGAGGCTGGAGGACTTGGTGACGGCTGTCCTTGTCCTCACAATGTGTAAACGACAACTCTGTAGGCATCCCCGCTAAAGAGAGCCAGCGCCTTTATTGGGCCATCCATCTCCCCAACCCCTAGAATTATTTCCATGTAAACTTCCCAAGTCAGCATTTCATTTCTTTCAAAATATTTAATGTTACCTACTAAAGCAAAAAGAAAAATTGCAAAATCCAAAGCATTCGCGTTTTAAATGAAATCTAATGAAAATTGAAAATGCATATTCAAAATACTCAATTCTAGGACACTGAAATGAATCATCAAGGTAAGTTTTTCCGATTCAGAGTTTCCATAAGTAGCTGGGGCTGATCTTGAATTCACTCTAGTGAAGCCTGGCCTGGCCTTAACGTGCTGCAGTTCTCTTGTCTCTGCTTCTCAATATTATCATTCTTTATGCGGGTTAGTCAATGTATAAAAGCAATCTTAAGCAACTGTTACGAATAGTGTCCTGACTTGTGATCACCTTTCTGTGCTATAAATATACGCAGATGACAAGCAAGAAGTTAGATATTCAGAGACACAAGAAAATGGCTGCAAGATTCTGCAGTGCAAATTTCACCAGACGGCAAAGGTTGGACCATCAAGTTTTTTTCTCTTCCCTAAAATTCACTCAAATTCAAAACCAGAGTTTCCAGGTTGCTGGCTAGTTTTATGTCAACTTGACACAAACTATAGTGATTTGTTAGATGAAACCTCATTTGAGAAAATGCTCCTACCAGATTGGCCTGTGGTGTATTTTCTTATCTCGTGATTGGTGTGGGTGGGTCCACCCACAGGGCCACCCTTGGACTTGGTTCATGCGGAATATAAGAAATCAGGCTGAGCAGGCCATGGGAAGCCCCCTCTATGGCCTCTGCACTCCTGCTTCCAGCTTTCTACGCTGAGTTTCCTGTCCTGACTTTCCTAGATGATGAAAAACAAGTTGTGAGATAAATAAATGCTTTCCTCCTCTATTTGGTTTTGGTCCTGGTGTTTTATCTCAGTAATAGAAACCCTGACTAAGACACCAGAACAACAGGCAAAGATTCCTTATGTGCAAATTCAATTTTAAGTATCTTGGTGTGTGGAGGAGCACTTTCTTTGAACCTGACAGCTACTTTGGTGTCTGTAGAGAAGCTGTGTGGGGGTGGGGCAAGTTTTCTTATCATCATCTAAGACTATATATTGCTTAGCTTCTGTTCATTGTATTAAATAAAGGCTCAAATGCTGTTTCTGTGGCTTTTTTTCTCTGCCTCCTTATCATTTCCAGGAACGGTGCACAGCATTATAATGTCCACTGATGACCGAGTTGTGTGCATGTCCTGTGAATAAACCCCAAGTGATGTCTCTATCTTGGTGCTCATGTGCTGTTTATGGCACACGCTTATTATAACATGTGCTATATTACTCTCTTCCACATACAACATTGCAAACTCTATGATGGAGGGCAATGATGTTCAATTCATTTTGTATTCCTCTAGGTCTAGGGAGGAAGAAGGACAGGGAGGGGGAGAGAGAGAGAGAGAGAGAGAGAGAGAGAGAGAGAGAGAGAGAGAGAGGAACCACACAGAGAGGACTTAGGGTGGCAGCAGCTGCTTACATCCTGCCACCTGCACCTGGGGTTGGCAGCTGATGACGTAAGCAATGCTAGATCACTGAGGGCAGGCCAGCAAAATCGCCTGTATGTTAACACTCTTTATTTTTAGGTTGAAAATGTAAAATGTTTTCTTATAGCTCTGGAAACTTGCAGTACATATTGTTAGCTATGGTCACTCTGCTGAGGAACAGAGCAACTCAGAAACCACACTTTTCCTGTTAGCTATGGTCACTCCACTGAGGAACAGACTTGGAAGCCACACTTTCAGTGTAGCAAAGTAGCACTGAGAGGCCCTTTGTCTTCAGCGGGCTCCTATCTACAAAAAGCAACGTTTAACAGAAAGAATGTTACTCCAAGAATCTCCCAGTCTACACATCTTTCATTGGCAAAACATAAAGGCTTGTTAAATATATACCTTGTAACATTTCCGATCTAGTTATCTTGTGTGTCTGGAATAAGTTTCACTAAATTAATGTAAAGGCCTGTAAGGACTTTATTCAGGACACATGCCTGTTTCTTGATTTAAACATGTAGCTGTTCTGTCTGTGGTTCTAGTTAGTATAGTCACTGAATGTCCCTTCTCCCCAGGGGCTCTCACACTCCATACAACCCCGAGGTCATCTCAAAATGTCCATCTTCCCCCACTGTCAGCCAGATCTGGCTGGTTTAGGAGGAGCTTCAGGCTCTGAAGGCTGGGAGGGAACTCAGCAGGGTGTGGCCAGGCAGGGTTCCTAGGTGGAGTTGACTAGTTGCAGGAGGAGGGGACACTTCAACAGCCACCCTGACACCACAGCCCAGGGATTACTTACTTGCTTGTCTCCAGCAGCCACACCAGCACCATGAAGAGGCTGCTGTGCTCTCTGCTGGGGCTTCTGTGCATCCAGGTTTGCTGTGAGTCTGGCTGTCAGCATTCAGGGCACCTGAGAGGCTCTGGCTCAGCACATGGAGGGGTGGGGAGAGCAGCTTAGGAGTCCTGCAGAGCTCCCACCTTCTCAGAGGTCATGGGTGTGCTCAGGGCTCTGTGAACACTGCAATGACAGTCATCAGTGTCTCTTTCTCTGTTTCTAATCAAGGGTAAAAGGGCAGCAAGTGCAGCAGAGTCCTGCGTCCTTGGTTCTGCAGGAGGGAGAGAACGCAGAGCTGCAGTGCAACTTTTCCACCTCCACAAACCAAACGCAGTGGTTTTACCAGAGTCCTGGGGGAAGCCTCGTCAGCCTCTTCTTCAATCCCGGAATGAAGCGGTATGGAAGACTGATGTTCACCACAGTCTCTAAGGAACATCGCAGCTCTTTGACTATTTCCTCCTCCCAGACCACAGACTCTGGTACTTATTTCTGTGTTGTGATGACACGGTGCTTCCCAGGCATCTGCAGCCCGAACAAAAACCTTCAGTGGGGTGGGTGTGTCCCTTCCCGGTCACAAGACAATATTTGCATAATTTAACATTCCTTTCCTATTGCCACTTTTATCCACAGATATTTTTTACCTTGTGAGTTTGGGATTTTGGTTTTTGTTTTCCCTCCTGGAATTTCTGCTGCCTGTGCACTACAGATTTGTATCTTAGAGTGATCAGAGGAACAGACAAGACAGGAGGACTTTAGTGAAATAAATATTCAATGGCAATGACCTGGCTAACCAGGAGGCAAACACAAAAGGAATGAAAGGCAAAGCAGTTGATTGACCTTACTTGGGAGTCTGCCTCATCAGAAGCATCCCCTTGAGTAAGGGTCAACCCCACATGTGTGGCCATACCTACCATTGCAGAAGGAAAAGTCACCAAATTCTCACATGTGACAAATCAGCAGGGTGTAGACTTAACATGTGCATTCCATCCAGGTCCCATCATGCTCTTGAGCCATTGCACGTGCTGCTCTATCCTGGACCATGCACTTGTGCATGCTTTAGAAACATGCTCCGTTGCTACATGGGTCTGTGAGATGTAGTTGCTTGTAGTGCTGCTCACCCCAGGTTTCCTTATTATTCTGTCAAGTTGTGATTGAAGGCAAACTGGATATTCTTCTACAGAATTCAATCATCTTTGGCTTCATTATGCCTTTGGGTTTGTTATTAGTTGCATATACGTCTATAATTTTAATAATTCCCTAATTAACTAGGGAATTATTACCACTTTTTCTCTAGTATTAAAGAATCCCTATTGTTTGTACCAACATTTTTATTTAAAGTACATCTTGCCCAATGAAAAAAGGCGTGGAATAACAATGTATCTGAAATTACTTGAAACAAACAGTTCATGATGGGCTGGGAAGAAGGCTCGGGGCATAAAATGCTTGCTGTGCAAACATTAAGACCTGGATCCAGATCTGTACCTTTAATTTTTTTTCAAAGTCTACTTTTAATGATTGTTTTTAAATGCTTTAACCTCCCTTTTAGCCCACCATTCACCAGAGGTAGGGAAAAAGAAAGAATTTGGGGGATGTGGATCTGTTTAGAAATGGTTCCTTGAAAAAAAATCCCATCTGTGTTGTCTGGAAATCAGAAATTTAGTTCACAGGCCAGCAGAGGCAGCTCAATCCACTTGCAAAACACTTCACAGATATATCAGCAGTCCAGTTCAGTAGAGTAGGGATAGCAGCAGTGATGACATGACCTAGAAGAAACAGCCAGGACTCAGCCTCAGTGCTAGTCAGCAGGAGGGACCAGGGGAATGCCAGGACAAATTCTCAGCTGTGTTGTTGTAAGACCCCAAAGTGGCCCTACCTCAGGAACGCCACCCACAGAGCACACATTGACAAAGTGACCGCTGCAATAGCAAGAGAGTATAAAGTTTTTTAATTCACATAAGTGGGGTTGCTCATCCACACAGGGAGAGGCAACCCAGAGCCCAAAAAGCACACAGCTTTTATTCATTACAGAGGACAGACTTCAGCAACGGGGTTAGCTGGCTTATTCTCATTGGTGGTACACAGAACAAAGGATCCGGTCAGGTGTTGGCTGTCTTGCTCAAGGGGCTGTTCTTAGCTCAATTAGTCACTTTACCCCTCCAGCCCTACACCTGGCCTTGAAGAATCACTGGGAAAGGGCTAAGTTGGCACATCCCTTAGGGGAGGTGTGAACTGGGTGGTCAGGCAGGGTCAGGATGACATCTTGCAGTTGTTCTCAGAATTCACCACAGGGAGGGATAGGGAGAACAGTTGTTATTGTTTTCTCTTAACTAGCTTAGTCAGAATTGCCTCAATATCTTGATCAGTAAAACTTTATCATATCACTGGGCATCCTGACGTCAGATGTATCTCAGAAAGGTCACGAGTTTGTCATAGGCATCCTGACCACCAGATGTGTTTCTCAAAACCTTCTTTTCACAGCTTTGCTTTTCACATCTGTGGAACTTTATTTTTTCAGTGCTTCTCCCAGGGAAATGAAGATCAGTAAAGATGCAAGACCAACAAGCGTTTAGCTGTGCAAGCCAGCCAAGCTCAGTATCTTCCACTGTCCATTGAGTTCTATTAATAGTCTCTTCAACCATCACATGTCCTCCATGAGTCAATCTTGCATCTGTCTAAGCTCACATCACGATGCCTATCAGCCCGAATCTGTGGAAGCCGTAAGAAACTGCAACACATCACCAGACGTTTTGAGTACATTTCTCTCTGTGGAGTCCTGACAAATTGAGCTCAGCTACGCAATGTAAGGTGAACCAATACATGCCTACCATTAACAAAGAATCCTTCACCACGTGTCCCTTCACACGCTTGCTTTAGCAGAACATCCTTTCTCCTGTGTCTGCTTCAACAAAACATTCCTTCACAACTGTCCACTTCAGCTAAACGTTCCTTTATGTGTTTGCCTCAGCAAAACACCATCCAACTTATTTTCCAAAGAACCTGTAAGTATCCACTTCACGAATCTCCGGCATCCATGTACAAGCTGCTCATGTGGTACACGCCTGGAACCAGTAAGGGGAGGAAAGGGTAGGTGCAGGCATATCTCAAAGGCTTGCTGGACGGCCAAGCAAGCCAAAATGGCAGACTCCAAGTTCAGTGAGAAACCCTGTGTGAAAAGGCAAGGTGAAAAGGAACCACAGGAAACATCCAATGCTGACCTCTGGCCTCCATATGTACACAGAGATAGGCACAGGCACACATGCAAACACACAGGGTGGTGGGGAATTGCCCAACACCAGCCTACCAGCCTCTTCCTCTGCTGCTTGGCTGTCATGAGATGAGCAGGTCTTCTGCCTTGTGTCCTTGACACGTTGCACTGTCTTACCCAAGACCAACAGCAATAAGACTAATCAGTCATAGACCCAAGCTTCTTAAACTATGAACCAAAATAAGCTTGCTCTATTAGAGGTTGATTGTCTGAGGTGTCTTGAGGTAACTTGCTAGGGTGACTGTCACAGAAAGATGCACAGAGTTCATGATGCCAAAACCCTGTTTGATTTTGTGTTTCTTCCTCCCATTCAAATACAAATCCATTGAAACAAGTTCATGTATAAGGGGATCAGTAATTTGTAAATTTATCAGTAAATAAAACATCACCTTTCTCAAAAATCTTTGTCCCTTTCTAAAGCCCTTGTGTATATTCCCAAAGCACTGATAGACGGTAGCCACATTGGGAAGGAAGACCTATGAAGTGTCTTTACCAGATAGACCTGAATAACAGGCAGAACTTCTTGAAGCTGATCCTCCTGCCCCCTTGAAATGTTTTCTGAAGATTTAGGTGTAGGTTTGGGCATGGACTGCTAAGGCTGGAGAGCAAAACTCTGTTGTGGGATTGAGCCTGGCAGAGGTGTGGAGGAGTTTTCATTGGCACAAACATATACTGAAGTATACGAACTCACTAGTGTGGTTAATAAAGTGAATAAAAGGAGCTTAGTTCAATGAATGAACTCTTCCCCAAACATTTCCATATATGTTCAATTATGCTGTGGACAGCTGCATTTATAAATCAGTGATAAAATACAAAGTTGTACGGACTCACTGAAAATCACTGGCAGACCTCTATAATTGTACTCAAAGACAGTCACACGGAGACACCGCCGGAACCTGAAGGAACAGACCGGATGAACAGTTCTCTGCACCCAAATCCCGTGGGAGGGAGAGCTAAACCTTCAGAGAGGCAGACACGCCTGGGAAACCAGAAGAGACTGCACTCTGCACACATTACTGATTCCAGAGGAAAACACCAAACGCCATCTGGAACCCTGGTGCACTGAAGCTCCCGGAAACGGCAGCGCAGATCTTCCTGGTTGCAGCCGACGCAGAGAGCTCGTGGGCAGCACCCCGAGAGCAAACTTGAGCCTTGGGACCACAGGTAAGACCAACTTTTCTGGTGCAAGTGACCTGCCTGGTGAATTCAAGACACAGGCCCACAGGAACAGTTGAAGACCTGTAGAGAGGAAAAACTACACGCCCGAAAGCAGAACACTCTGTCCCCATAACAGGCTGAAAGAAAACAGGAAAACAGGTCTACAACACTCCTGACACACAGGCTTATAGGACAGTCTAGCCACTGTCAGAAATAGCAGAACAAAGTAACACTAGAGATAATCTGATGGCGAGAGGCAAGCTCACGAACCCAAGCAACAGAAAGCAAAACTACATGGCACCATCGGAGCCCAATTCTCTCATCAAAACAAACATGGAATATCCAAACACACCAGAAAAGCAAGATCTAGTTTCAAAATCATATTTGATCATGATGCTGGAGGACTTCAAGAAAGACATGAAGAACTCCCTTAGAGAAACACAGGAAAACATTAATAAACAAGTAGAAGCCTACAGAGAGGAATCACAAAAATCCCTAAAAGAATTCCAGGAAATCATAAATAAACAAGTAGAAGCCCATAGAGAGGAGTCACAAAATCCCTGAAAGAATTCCAGGAAAATACAATCAAACAGTTGAAGGAATTAAAAATGGAAATAGAAGCAATCAAGAAAGAACACATGGAAACAACCCTGGATATAAAAAACCAAAAGAACAGACAAGGAGCTGTAGATACAAGCTTCACCAACAGAATACAAGAGATGGAAGAGAGAATCTCAGGAGCAGAAGATTCCATTGACTCAACTGTCAAAGATAATGTAAAGCGGAAAAAGCTACTGGTCCAAAACATACAGGAAATCCAGGACTCAATGAGAAGATCAAACCTAAGGATAATAGGTATAGAAGAGAGTGAAGACTCCCAGCTCAAAGGACCAGTAAATATCTTCAACAAAATCATAGAAGAAAACTTCCCTAACCTAAAAAAAGATATACCCATAGGCATACAAGAAGCCTACAGAACTCCAAATAGATTGGACCAGAAAAGAAACACCTCCCATCACATAATAGTCAAAACACCAAACACACAAAATAAAGAAAGAATATTAAAAGCAGTAAGGGAAAGAGGTCAAGTAACATATAAAGGCAGACCTATCAGAATCACACCAGACTTTTTGCCAGAGACTATGAAGGCCAGAAGATCCTGGACTGATGTCATACAGACCCTAAGAGAACACAAATGCCAGCCCAGGTTACTGTATCCTGCAAAACTCTCAATTAACATAGATGGAGAAACCAAGATATTCCATGACAAAACCAAATTTACACAATATCTTTCTACAAATCCAGCGCTACAAAGGATAATAAATGGTAAAGCCCAACATAAGGAGGCAAGCTATACCCTAGAAGAAGCAAGAAACTAATCGTCTTGGCAACAAAACAATGAGAAGAAAAGCACACAAACATAACCTCACATCCAAATATGAATATAACAGGAAGCAATAATCACTATTCCTTAATATCTCTCAACATCAATGGCCTCAACTCCCCAAGAAAAAGACATAGATTAAAAAAACTGGATACGCAACAAGGACCCTGCATTCTGCTGCCTACAGGAAAGGCACCTCAGAGACAAAGACAGACACTACCTCAGAGTGAAAGGCTGGAAAACAATTTTCCAAGCAAATGGTCAGAAGAAGCAAGCTGGAGTAGCCATTCTAATATCAAATAAAATCAATTTTCAACTAAAAGTCATCAAAAAAGATAAGGAAGGACACTTCATATTCATCAAAGGAAAAATTCACCAAGATGAACTCTCAATCCTAAATATCTCTGCCCCAAATACAAGGGCACCTACGTACGTAAAAGAAACCTTACTAAAGCTCAAAACACACATTGCACCTCACACAATAATAGTAGGAGATTTCAACAGCCCACTCTCATCAATGGACAGATCATGGAAACAGAAATTAAACAGAGATGTAGACAGACTAAGAGAAGTCATGAGCCAAATGGACTTAACAGATATTTATAGAACATTCTATCCTAAAGCAAAAGGATATACGTTCTTCTCAGCTCCTCATGGTACTTTCTCCAAAATTGACCATATAATTGGTCAAAAAACGGGCCTCAACAGGTACAGAAAGATAGAAATAATCACATGCGTGCTATCGGACCACCATGGCCTAAAACTGGTCTTCAATAACAATGAGGGAAGAATGCCCACATATACGTGGAAATTGAACAATGCTCTACTCAATGATAACCTGGTCAAGGAAGAAATAAAGAAAGAAATTAAAAACTTTTTAGAATTTAATGAAAATGAAGGTACAACATACCCAAACTTATGGGACACAATGAAAGCTGTACTAAGAGGAAAACTCATAGCGCTGAGTGCCTGCAGAAAGAAACAGGAAAGAGCATATCTCAGCAGCTTGACAGCACACCTAAAAGCTCTAGAACAAAAAGAAGCAAATACACCCAGGAGGAGTAGAAGGCAGGAAATAATCAAACTCAGAGCTGAAATCAACCAAGTAGAAACAAAAAGGACCATAGAAAGAATCAACAGAACCAAAAGTTGGTTCTTTGAGAAAATCAACAAGATAGATAAACCCTTAGCCAGACTAACGAGAGGACACAGAGAGTGCGTCCAAATTAACACAATCAGAAATGAAAAGGGAGACATAACTACAGATTCAGAGGAAATTCAAAAAATCATCAGATCTTACTATAAAAGCCTATATTCAACAAAACTTGAAAATGTACAGGAAATGGACAATTTCCTAGACAGATACCAGGTACCGAAGTTAAATCAGGAACAGATAAACCAGTTAAACAACCCCATAACTCCTAAGGAAATAGAAGCAGTCATTAAAGGTCTCCCAACCAAAAAGAGCCCAGGTCCAGACGGGTTTAGTGCAGAATTCTATCAGACCTTCATAGAAGACCTCATACCAATATTATCCAAACTATTCCACAAAATTGAAACAGATGGAGCACTACCGAATTCCTTCTATGAAGCCACAATTACTCTTATACCTAAACCACACAAAGACACAACAAAGAAAGAGAACTTCAGACCAATTTCCCCTATGAATATCGACACAAAAATACTCAATAAAATTCTGGCAAACCGAATCCAAGAGCACATCAAAACAATCATCCACCATGATCAAGTAGGCTTCATCCCAGGCATGCAGGGATGGTTTAATATACGGAAAACCATCAACGTGATCCATTATATAAACAAACTGAAAGAACAAAACCACATGATCATTTCATTAGATGCTGAGAAAGCATTTGAGTTGGGAGCAGCAAAAATCTGTGGTCATAAATATTAAAATTTAGGTGACCATTTGATAACCAGAACATTTAGCAAAATGTTAAATTAATAAGTTTTCCTCTGTGCCCATGACCTCCCCAGCCATGGCTTCTGAACATGATTACAGTACCAGGCATTAATTCTGTCCTGCGTAGCAACCTTTGAATCCAATCAAGAGAGAAATTAGTAACCCCCATAAATTGATAAATTAGTGAGCACATATTTCCTGGAGGCAGCTTTCTTAGTCAGGGCTCTGTTGCTATGAAGAGACACCATGACCATGCAGTTCACTTCAGTGTTGTTTAAATGTTGTAACTGTAGTGTTTCAGTGGAATGTAAAGACAGCAGCTTATTTGTGCAATAAAAATAAAGTAACTGTTGCAAGCAAAAAAATGTGGGATATGTCAACCAATTGTTTATTACACAGCACGAACAAACACAAACATCTTGCTGACAAGCCTATGGTGTCAAAACTCAGGGGAAAACAAGAGGCAGGACCAGGAGTTAGACGAGCTAGGCCTCATGCATGGAGACCTTGCCTCAAGCAGAAATAAACAGGGTAGCACACATTGAACTCTGAACATCACGAGTGTGCACACACCCACACATGCATCTGTAAAAAACGAGTCCCCATCTCCAATGGCTCGTTCTAATCTGTTCTGTGTATTTATTAAAGATAACAAATTTGCCTCTATTACAAATTTCTCTGCAAACTAGAAAATCTAAAATAAAAGATCTATTCCAATTACCTTCTAAATCAAACTACCGGGCTTTGACTCATGCTCAATTCTTGGGTAAATCTGTCATTCCCATGAATCCAAATGTCACACATCCTATATAATTTAAAGGTTAGCAAGTAGAGATTTCCCCAGCACCAAGAAAAGTTTAATCTTAAACAAAAAAACAGCTTTCACATCTGCTGCATGGCACCGTTAACGGCAAGGACAGTGTATGATTCAAACTGCCCTAATTCTTCTGGTTCTGCCCAATTTTAGCATTCTCAGAAGGATCCCATCTCTGATAATGGCAGAAAGTACAGAGACATCTGAATGGCTCAACTCTTCTCTCATTTCCTTCAAGCTGTCTTTGTCTCTGCTCAATCCGAACAAATCTTCTCATCCTTGCTATGGGGTCTTTCAGCACCGACAACAGTGTGCGGACCCTTCTCTTGGGAAAGGCGCTTTGAACTCCCCTCATGATTCTTTCACTTCTGTTCTCCACAGGCTGGCTCTTAATCTGGAGACGAACCCTTTGACGACGATGATATTTTGGCCGCTTGGCACTGGGGTTCAGGGTTAGCTTTTTCATGACCTTTACTAGTGTTTCTGGTTGTAGGATTTCTGAATCATCTGGTGAGTCCCCTTCATCTTTCCTCTGAGATCCATCATTCATCTGAGTTTCTGGGTTCACAACTGGGTCGACTTTCTCGGATGGCTCATCCATGGCGGTGGGCAGAACTCAAAAGCTAGCTCCGAACAAAATTGCTAGCTAATCTTTGGAAAGACCTAAACTCTGGCCCCACACAGCAGAGACTGAAGCCCTGAATGTATTTTCTTAGAAAAGAAACTTAAGTGTAAAATGTTGAGTTTAGACATCTGTGACTCAAGTGAGGTTAGAGAAGACTTGGGTTGCTTGTTCATGGTTAGAGAAGATAGGGATGGCTCAAATGTGGTCAGAGGAGACATGGATGTTAAAGGGGAGTCTCACATGGGCATTCAAGACTTCATAGGGACCCTGCAGGAAAAGCAACCAGAGAAAGCAAAGAAATAGATCCTGTTTGATTTCTATGTTTTAGGACTTAAATTGGCTTAATTCTTACAGAATTTTATTCTTTATATCAGAAAATCATCTGTGTTTTCTCTTTATTCCCACAGGATGCAGTGTGGTCCAGAAAGTAGCTCAGGTCTCACCAGACACATCCAGGCAAGAAGGGGATACGTGATCCTGGATTGTTCATCTGAAACTAAATGAATCAGCACCCATATAATAATCCTGGTACAAGCCTCTTGCCAGTGGAGAAATGAGTTTCCATATTTGATGGAGTTCTTATGACCAGGACAATAGAATAGTCATTCCTCAGTGTTCTTCCAGGAAGCAACTAAAACTATCAGCCTCACCATTTCAGCCCTGCGCCTGCAAGGTTCAGGAAATACTCCGACACTCTTTTGGAACTGACTCATAGAGTTTAGCTTACAGTGTAGGCTAGAAAACCATCAGGAGCTGCCTAAGAGAAAGTGTCCTTCTGTAGGAGTCCAGATGAGATGCACACCTGCAGACCCCAAAAGGATGATGGTGGCTGTGACCAAACCTCTAGTTTGGGTTGATAATGGAATTTGAACTTAATTCCAATATGAGCTTCTCATATTTTTTACAAAGGAATCAGAGAGATACTAAGCATCATTTACTTTAGAGTTGCTCCATAGAATGGCGAAACAAAAATATCCTTTTGAAATTTGGGGGTTTGACATACATGCCTTCAGCCAGTAACTATACAAACAGAAGCATGCTGTCCTCTGAGAAGCTTCACCCAGCAGTTGACTCAGACAGATACAGACACCCACAGCCAAAGTGTGGATAGAGCTTTGGGACTGTTAATGGAAGAATAGGGAAAAGGATTGCAGTCCCAAAGGTGATAGGAACTCCACAGGAAGACCAGCAGAGTCATCTAATTTGGGTCCTTGGGGCTCTCAACGTCTGAACCACCACCCAAAGAACATTCATAAGCTGCACCTAGACCTCCCTGGACATATTTAGCAGATGTGCAGCTTGGTCTTCATGTGGGTCCTAAACAACTAGAATGGGGGCTGTCCCAAAAGATGTCGCCTGTACATGAGATGAGTTCCACTATCTGGCCTGCCTTGTCTGGCCTTAGTGGAAGTGCCATGGTGGGAGGTGGGGAGATACCCAGGAGGGCTCTACCTGCTCAGAGGAGAGGGGGATTGGGGGAAGGATTGTGGGAGAGAGTGACTGGAGAAGGGCAGCAAGAAGGGTGTAGAGTGAATGAGTACCAGAGACCGTGGAATCCCAGTGCGAGCAGAGGCTGTGCTGCCTATCCAAGGCTTGGAACGAGAGGAAAGGGAGGAACATGAGCTCCTGCTTTGCCTCCTCAGGGATGCCATGGGCCACTGAGCATTGTTCACTGTACAATCAGCCTGAAGGCAGGAGAGCAGTCAAAGCTGAGAGAATACTGGCAATCCCAGACTCGTGACGTGTATACACTGGATCACAGACACAATTCCCAGCGTTCTGCTTAAGGTCTCATGTCTCATCACAGATTGATTTGCTAAACTTAACACATTTCCATATGGATCTTGTTGAGTACTTCCGAAGAGACCAAACTCTATCTTTTATCAGATATTATCCACTTGTCAAATACACCACATGGAGCGGCAAAGCAGTGTTTAAAATGCAATAGACGCCCAATCTAGATATTGTAGCATTCTTCAACTTGACCTTTCCCTCCCAAAATGATCACATTTCAGGGGCAGCTACTATCCACTGACAAGGGAGCCTGCACAGCTCTGTCAATAACACCAAGCAGGGCCATACTGATGAAAGGACACTCTGCCATGATGATGTCCCCAGGTCTCCGTGGACATGCTTGGCTACAGAAACAAAACCAGAATGATGGTTTCCTGTCAATACTGGAGCTGAAAAGCAAAGAACAGACTTCAAACGATTCAAACTCGCCCACGTGGCACTCAGTGCTCCGTTGTTTAAATCCTCATCAAACAGCAGGTACCTCTCAGGGACCTTCTCTGTACGTTCTTTTCATTTTCCCTTTTGGCCTTTTTGTGGTAATTCCCTCATTAAAATCATTAAATCAAATGGAAGAGTCTAGACAGTTTTAACACTGTAATAGCAGACTACAAAAATTCAGTCACCAAGTTTGGTGGTGTTAATATCTACTAAAGGTTTGTAGTGCGCGTGCACTACACACACACACACACACACACACACACACACACACCCTTCAACACACATAAGGGCATGTTTGATGTATATATTCCAGGAACATTCTTGATGTACACATGCATTCATGAATATGTGTATGTATGTGTCACATTTTACAGTGACAATTTCTAGCACTGTATCACAGACATGCTTGGTGTGCTCATTCTGAGATGATTTTCCAAATTTAAAAATATAGCCTCTTAGAATTAGAACCAAATACCTCGCATCAGAAGGGTGGAAAGTCTAGTATCAGAGCAACCCTGGCACACAATCTCCTAAGCACGAGTCTTCGTGCAAAGGCAACATGATCGAATGTCTCCATCATTTTAATACCTAGTAAATAAACCTCAATGTTGGGTTTTCAAAGGAAAATATTTTAATTCCTGTTACAAGTCCACAAAACACAGACAATAAAAAGCTTGACTTTTAGAAGTTGCTTTATTAGCTGCAGATTTTAAATAGGCTCCGGAGTCAAGAAGGAAAGCAAGATGCTGTCCTTATTTTGGATATAATTGACTTTCTTAAGACAAAGACCTATGAGTTTTCACTTCTCATAAAGCTATCTGATTTTTTACAATGAAAACCTCTATGTTCTGTTGGTGACCTGCAGCTCGATGACAAGGAGAATCCCTTATTCATGATGAATTATACTTTAAATGTATCTCCCAAGTTGTTCCACTGAATCGCGCTGAAGCACACCAGCTGTGTAGCTGTCTGTTTCCAGCTCCAGCCCTCAAAGCTACTGGCTTTCCCAGCTCTCTGTTTTCAGTTACTGCCTGACTTAATTACCAGGGAAAGTCAGAGAGATAAGAAGCAACGGTTTGTGGTGAGTCATGCCTTTTCTGTCTGTGTTCAACCCTGTGGCCTGTGAACCTAGGGAGGGTGATCCATTTCCTGGTTGGGGTATAGCATAAGAATTGAGGTAATTCATGTGTGGTCAGAACTCTGAGCCAAGACAGAAAAGACATGATTAGGCAGAGGGTCATGTGTCACACACTGCTCTCTTGCCTGCTGTGCGTTAGTGTTTGTATATCTCTGGAATAGAAGGTTCACACTCTGGTAGTGATATTAACAATGAAACGTTGCTCCCAGGCACATGATCTTCAGACCTAGTGAGGCAACAGGGATTGGAGAAAAGCAAGCAGACTGTGTCTTCTGTCAGGTATGTCTGCTATTTCTATATCAGTCTGTTTCTCACAGTATCTTATGCACAGCACCAAACCATCATCAGTTTTCTGATTGTTCCCACAAGATCTAGAAAGCACCTCAAGGCCCTTCAGACACATTCAGACAGTAAAGAAGTCCTCACCCTGCTCTTGGCACAAACAAATTTCCAGGTGAGAAGTCACTTTCCTAATCTGCCAGAGTTCTTTCAATGAGAGTGCAAGGGCAGTCTCTGTTCTGTCTTCCTCCAGAAACCAGCTAACTCCTTTAGCCTCGTCATTTTACATCTGGAAAACTCGGTGAACTATTTCTGTGCTCTCCAGGCCCCCACAGTGTTTGAAGTGATAGAAAACCCTGGACAAAAGCCCAGGAGCTCACTTGAGCTAGCCTCTGCTGAAGGATCCCACCTGAGAGGCACACCTGCAGACTCCAGCAAGAGGGCAGCACCATAGCTGCTTTCTCTGTGGTCTGGGTCAGAGGATGCTGACAAATGAAACAGTTGTCAGGAGTAACTTTCCTCTAATACATTTTGTCTTGAATTCTTGAATCATAAGTAGATCACACAGAATGTGTGTAAAGATTGGTAAAGGTAAAAAAAAAAAAAACTATCCCATAATAAAATGTCAGTTTCATTAAAGTTTCACAACATAGATCTGGGTGTGGCTGTTGGGATGAACAGTTGACCTCATGTCCTTGCCCTCTTCCCACTAGGCGTTGTTTGAACTTTGTACAAGCAAAGATGTAGGACCACAATGAGTAACAAGAATTAGAGATTAATTAGAACAGTTATAAGTCACATGATGTCTAGAGTGAGTGAGAACTCTGTGCAAAGCTGTTTTCCCCTGCCTGAATTTACAGAGATGTTGGACTAACACATGGGAAGGAAAGCTGGATGACGACAAACACTTGGCTGAACTGTGACCCACAGGGACGTAATGAGGACGAACTTCCTTCAATACTGTTTGGAGGGTGACCTTGGGAAGCCATGACTCTGCACCACTGTACGTCTGTACATGGGCTAAGACCAAAAGAAGCTCAAGGAGGAGGCTTGTGGGAAGTGGGGGAGGTGCAATAAGAGAGCTGGTGGGCTAAGCATGTAGCTGAGAGCTAGTGTTCTCTTAACATGCACAAGGCCTCGAGTGGTCTGCATCTCTGAGGGATGAAAAGAAAGATAAACAAACAAACAAACAACCAGATAATAAAAGAGAAGCTGATAAGTTGATAAGCACATACAGGGGTACCTGAACCACAGGCCAACCTGCAGAGACAATACAAGATGGCTGCTGTCCCACACCCACCTTCTATCCTGCACAATTTATCTCCTGTCCAGTCCTAACGTGCAAGGGGGCAACTTCGGGGAAGTATCGCCAGGTGGTAGAAACAATGCAAATCCACCACAGTGCCCACTGCTGAACTTGGCACCGTCATGCACCTCCTTCAACAACACAGTTCAAATGAAGAAAATAGAAGCTTTGGCTTCCTGTTTATGACATGACTCTCCTCGAAGAGGAGACATGACGTTCATGTCTGTGGAGGATCCTTAGTCTTCTGGCAAATTCCCGTTTCCTGCTAATGCTCTATGTCTCCACTACTGAACTCTAGTAAGATGCAAATGTTAACTTTCAGTAGCATTATCTTCTGTTAAGACATGCAAACTAGTGGACGGTTAGGAAAACAGCTTAGTATTTCCATAAATTCACTTGCACTGAGTTTAAATCAGAAGCAGTTTCATAATGATCATGGTCTTTGTTCCTATGAATTCTCAAATGTCTATACCTGGACTTTACACATAGCTTTCCCTTCTTTTAACTGAACCCATAGTCACCCCCATAGCACTGGATTTATTCTTTAATAAAAGAGTGCCCTTGATCAGGAGATCATAGATTTGATGAGGCGTTCCTCAAGCTGGCCACTGTGATTTAATCAAAAAGTGTGACAGACATGAAGGAAAATCAGTCTTCAGTGTTAGTTCAGGTGTAGTTCTTCCAAGTAACGCCCTCCCTCCTTCCTCCCCACAAAGCATACTTGTTAATAGCCAGGGAAAGCCATTGTGTGGTCTGGGAAATGTCCTTAAGAAAGACCTATTATAGGGTTGGGGATTTAGCTCAGTGGTAGAGCGCTTGCCTAGGAAGCGCAAGGCCCTGGGTTCGGTCCCCAGCTCCAAAAAAAAAAAAGAACAACAACAAAAAAAAGACCTATTATATGAAGCAATAGAAGTTATTTGAGAGAAACCATTCTAATAGGTCTTAAAGGGAATAAAGGAAACTTTCAAGCAAGTTGTATATAAACATATCTTTAGTTGTATTTATTTTTTAAAAAAATTGCAACTAAGAAGGGGGAAGTTGGGACTGGAGAGGTGACTTGGCAGTTAGAAGAATGTGTTACTCTTGCAGAAGACCCGTTCGTTTGGCAGCACCCACATGGTGGCTAACAATCTTCCCTAACTCCAGTCTCAGGAGATCCGATGCCCTCTTAGGGCCTCTGTGGGCACCAGGCATGCGCGTGGCACACATACAAACATACAGACAAACACTCAGCTTTGTACACATAAAATAAAACAAACAAATCTTTTTAAAAAGAACATACATTCAGCAAATAAAACCTAATATTTAAAAAGGAGGTGGAATTGAAAAGGAAAAGATAAAAAGTCAAAGGATAATCTGGAAAACGATATTTACAATGCATAGTTTTGAAAGAAGACTCAAAAAACACAATGTATGAAAAAAACTTGCTCGAGTCAATAAAATTAATGAAAATAATCAAAACACAGCTATTTCATAGGACTATCCAGTTACTCGAGGCACCTAGTGCCATTACTCACTAGACAAATAAGAACAAACTTCTGATTGGCTCCCTCTCTACTGCTGTCCGCACCCTGAGCATGAGGAAATGACGTAAGAGCTGAGAGAAAATGATCACTTCTTCCTGTAAAGGAGCAGTGCGACGGGATCCTCCGTGACGGTGCCACAACTGTTTCAAATGGCTTTTAAAGGGACTTGGAGAAGACAATTCCAAACCTAAGTACAAACTGTCCAACTATCAACAGATTTGAAGCAAAACAAAAAGTTAATGAGCTCACCTGTTACCAGAGCTGAGTGTCTGCGGTGTCACACCTGCGTCCCTGTGCTCTGAAGTACAAAGACGACAAGGGGCAGGTTAGGAGCGCAGCTCCCGATCAGGGTTTGTGTTCCTTGTCTCTGTAACTTTACTCAGATGTGACATTTTTATCTGCTTTCCTCCTTCCTAGGGAAAATGAAGTGAGTTAGCTCTTTCCTGAAGGACCATCAACCTGATGTGCCAACTAACATCTTTCGTGACTTTACGCTGGCTTTGCTGCCCTCTAGTGTTCATAGCTTAAACTGTTTTGAAGCCTGGTGTCACAGCTGTCTTTGGGGGAAATGCAGCCTTCCCCTGCTGCTGTAAGGTGGGAGGGCTCGGAAGGACTGGCTGGCTGCTAATATAACGACCTGTTACATGGCTTACTGGGGGTGGGAAGTAATGACATGTATTGTAGATAAGTCTTGGCATGATTACACAAGGCAAAGAGAATGTTTGAGCTTGTTTTCTCCCTTTTCCCCTCCCGTCTTCTATTACTCCCTTCCTCCCTGTCTCCCGCCCCCTTCTTTGTTGCTCTTCCCTTTCTATATTTAAAAATATCCTGATAAACGGGAGCAGGAGTAACTGATGGACAAAGATAAGCAACTGCAAGGAACATTGTACAATACACGCTTTGTAACAGGCACGCCTAGACCTTAGCACAACTGACGCCATGATGGACGTACCATTCAGTCCATAAAACTCAGCACGTAGACAGCACCACCTGCCGAAATGAAAACAAAGACCTAATCTATCAAGGCCCAGCGTTATGGGGGTCTCTAAATGGACTAACTTTGCCTTTGGCTTCTGTAGTTCTGCTTCTGGCTAACTAACTGTTGTTGTTAACTGAAGTGTGTCAACCCAGGATATGGATTTGTGCTCAGAGGCTCACTCAAGAAAGGCTCGCTGCTACACTTGATCCTGAATACCCATTCTAGTCACTGGTCAGCTAATAAAGATTTTCTATTAACTTAGAACCATGTCCCCCACAACAATATGACATGTGATATTAGGATTCTAGGACATGATGCTGAATGGTAAAAATAAACAGGAGGAGGAACCAGTTCCCCAGCATACCCTGGTAGTTTCTCTCTCTTCTCTCTCTCTCTCGCTCTCGCTCTCTCTCTCGCTCTCGCTCTCGCTCTCGCTCTCGCTCTCGCTCGCTCCGGCAGACCATTGGAACTAGTGCTAATTTGTCTCAGAGGCTCTGCACTGCCCCCATCTACTTTCTGACCTGCTGTCCATAAGCCATTCCAACACGGCACCCTGTCAGGCTGCCCCACCCTCACTCACGGCTCTCTTGGCTGGTCTCTACCACGCCAGGCATAAACACCCCAATTCCATGGCAGCCCAGTGTATCCGGCCACCATACACTCTCTTGAACTCAATTAATTCTACACTTGAAAGAACACATCACACAATATCCTCTGATCCAATCAATAAGACATAATTTGCTCATGTAGACAACACAAAATCCTGTACACATCCATCCCTTAAGAATAGTCATAACAATCTGTAATATGTGCAGAGGGGAATCTTAACATCTGCTGCCATGTTCTCTCTGCTCCCTTCTCCTCTGCCTCTCTAAAACTTTTCTCCCGCCCATCCTTCCTTCCCGTCCCGGCCTTGTTCTCTCCTGTACCTGCCTTCACCTGCATAATGACATCATCCTACATGCTGCAATTCTTCAAGCACTCTCAAAACTTAGTAAAGCAATCAGAGGTCCAGGGAAGCCATTTCCACCAGACAGGCTTGATGAAATTGAGCAACAGAACTACGTGACAAATCAATTTGGAGAAACAAGGGAAGTCAACTCTGTGCACATGAGGGCTACCTAAGTTCTAGTTATGGAACCTGTTTCTGCTGCATGATATTGTGAGCCAAATACTTGTTTCCTGTCCTCAAGCCTTGCCCTCAGGCTTCTGATGCAGCTTTTCTCTGTCCGTGAAAGCTGTGAGGGAGAGAGAACTGAAGTCTCACACTCCCTGCCTAGAATCAGCGCGACTGCCCTTCATGGGGTGGAAATGTATGCAGACTCACTAAGGTGTGGAAGAGTTTAACAGCTGTGTTCCCCAAACCTTGGCCACTAGTTTTTCTGTCATACAAGGAATGTCAATTAGCCCTAATCAATGCATTTGAGGGATTAAGATGCGCCTATTTGAAATAAAGCCTATCTGGTCGTGGTTTTCTAGAGGGTGAAGATCTTAGCCCAATGCCACTATGAAAGATTTGAAAATTAGGTGTTTTAAAATGTGTTCAAAATTGAAAAGTGTATCAGAATCTTTCCCAAAAAAATGTAAAAAACAAAAACAAAAACCCACTTCTGCAAAACTAATCTCCATCAGTGCAGGATGATACCAAGCAATAAAATGATCACCCATGAGTTAGTGACCACTAAAGAGGTCACAGAGAATGATGTCTGTCTTAGTCAGGGTTTCTATTCCTGCACAAACATCATGACCAAGAAGCAAGTTGAGGAGGAAAGGGTTTATTCAGCTTGCACTTCTGCATTACTGTTTCATCACCAAAGGAAGTCAGGACTGGAACTCAAGCAGGTCAGGAAGCAGGAGCTGATGCACAGGCCATGGAGGGATGTTTCTTACTGACTTGCTTCCCTTGGCTTGCTCAGCTTGCTCTCTTATAGAACCCAAGACCACCAGCCCAGGGATGGCACTACCCACAATGGGCTGGGTCCTCCCACCTTGATTACCAGTTGAGAAAATGCCTTACAGCTGGGTCTCATGAAGGCATTTCCACCACTGAGGCTCCTTTTCTGTGATAACTCCAACTGTGTCAAGTTGACACACAAACCAGCCAGTACAATGCCCTTTGTAAACAAGGGCTAAGAATCCTGGGAAGTGCCCCCAGAAGGCTCAGATGCCATCTCCTCTCTGTTCTTTCAGCTGCAGCTGCCTTCCCTAAGCCCACCTAACAGGGATGGAACAATTCTGAGAGGAGGGAACATCAATTAAAAGGTGCCCCCTATGTGATTAGGCTGAAGTAATCCTGTAGGGCATTTTCTTCATTAGTGATTGATGGGGAAGGGTCCAGCCCATTGTAGGGGGTACCATCCCTGGGATGGTGGATCTGGATTCTGTAAGAAGGAGACAGATCAAGCCATGAAGCGTAAGGCAACAAGCAGTACCCCTCCTTGGCCTCTGTACTAGCTCCTGCCTCCAGGTTCCTGTCCTGTTCGATTTCCAGTTCTGGCTTCCTTCCTTGATTGGACTACATTAACTCTCCCCTCCCCTGCTTGCATTTTGGCCTCAGTACTTCATTGCAGCAATAGAAATCGTAACTAAGACAAGTTGGTTCCAGGATTATGGGGGATCGCTATGCCACATTGAGTTCTAAACAGCTTTACAAATAATACTGGTAGGTCAAAGAATTGCTTCTATATCCAGGGAAGGAAATCATTCCACTCCCCAAAACAATTGCAAAAAAAGAAAAAAAGAAAAAAAGAAAAAAAGAAAACTTTTGAGAAAAAAATATCAGTATCTTCTCCTCAAATCTAAACGAATTTGCCTGATGTTTTATCGTCTTTCAACAGTTATTCTGTTCTTTCTTCAGTATTTTCTTAGCCAACCATCAGGGTATCTTTTAACTAAAGACAATGATGTCCTCTCATCCTCTGACTATCATTTTCTCCTGAGGAGACACTGTCTACTGAAAACAGCTTTGGCTGACAGTTTTGCCTTGACTCCAGTATTTGTGTTTCTGTGTCCCTCCGTAACGCTGGTCCTAGTGGTTCTGTCCTCCCAAAGATCTTTGTTTGGAGACACGTGTCAGAACCACCCCGTCCAACTGCTGTTTAAGAATTTACTTAGGACTTTACACATTCGTCCATGGTGCTATCTCCTTTGTTGGCCCCATGAGCATGCCCCTCCTGTGCAGAGCGATTCTCCCACTCTCTCCACAAGACTGACATCACTGTTGACATTTCTTTCCCCCCTCACTCATAAGATGTACAATAAAAAAATAAAAGTGTCATTTCACAAAATGAATAGAATTTCCCATTTATAAAGGGAAGACAGACAAGATCTCAATCATTTAAGCAGCTTTCCCTACAAGAAGGGCCGAAACCTGAAATCTGTCCATGTCAAGTGCTGAGAAAGACATGGATGCCTCCTGCACTTTGCTCTGAGCTCTCACACTTGTGAAACAGAGCATGGTTTTGTTGGGGGAGGTCTGTATCGTGATGTAGGTTGATATCATTATGCAGGTGAAGGCAGACACAAGGTAAAACGAGGCCTGTCATTGGACAAGAAGGAAGGGAGGCAGGAACTGAGGTTTTAGAAGGAGAGGGAGAAGCAGAAAGGAGGGAGAAGCAACATGGAGGGAGACGTAAACAATCCTCACCCCGCATCTCTATATAAATACAAGTCGTTATGAATATTTCTTAAGGGATGGATTTGTATCGGTCAATTTACCTTATCTAGGTGGGCAGTTTATATCTTCATCAATTGGTTGTGAGTTTATTGTGTGATGTATTGTGGATTGAGAATTTAACATATAAATCTGATCATTGAGTTACAATTTACTGAGTCATGATTTTACCGGGTAGCTGGAACCAGAGAGTTCGCAGCTAGTAGAGAGCCGCCAGGAGAGATATTAACCAGAGATAAATCATGGTTAGTTCCATATGGCCCCACGGAGGCTGGAACTAACTCTAGGTGGCCACGCTGGAACGGCTCGCGGATCGCCTGGGTCTGAGAGTACGTGGGGGCAGCATGGGGCCGCTGAGACAGGCGTACCCCGCAGTGCCATGTGGCCCTAAGGGTGCCAGCACTAGAGCGGGTTAAAAGGTCCCGCATGTTTTAATATTTACGGCAACATCCTGATAGCACGGTGAGGGGAAAGTACTGAACTTTCAGTAGAAAGGAAGCAGGAACGCCCCCTGTGTACTTATGAAACCTAGTTAGCTCTATAAAGGAAGGCTTGCTTTCCCGTTCATTATATACAGACAGCGGACACTGTGAAAAGCTGTTGTAATAAACGTGCGTAGTCATTAGTCATTGCTGATGGGCCTTCTGATCATGGTAATGAGAGGAATTCCAGGCTTGTCACTTGCTCTCACACACACACACACACACACACACACACACACACACACACTCTTCCATTCTCCAACTTCCTAGTTTATAAAATGAGGACGGTAGCCTTTTCTGGCTCATAAGATTAAATGGTACTACTTAATTCATAAAATTAAATCATCTGCTTAAGACGCACTCTCACCAGGTTTTATGGCTTTTAATAGACCTAACAAAAAAACATTTAACGCGTATTTTCCACCTGTGACCGCCAGGGGGCACTGTTGCATAGACTGAATGTCTGTACAGAAAATCCTGTCACTCCAGAGAGCCCTTTTACCTCGTAGCTCTCAGAAGTGCAGTTCTAAGTAGAAAGGGCGGCAGAGCAGTCAATGCCAAGGGAGCATCTCTCAGTTAATAGTCTCCAAGCCTTGTCCACAGGGAGATTTCCCTGAATACATCTCTCGGCCTTATCACTGCCTAGCCATGTTCCCAGTGACCATTCTGCTGCTCAGCGTGTTCTTCTCATTGAGTGAGTATTATTTCAGTCCTTGCTTTTGTTTCCACAGACAGAACATGTTCCTAGTCAGAATCTACACAGGGGACATAGTATCATTACAGGTAGGTCTATGCTGGTCTCACTGACGCTACGTTAGCATTACAGGAGGAAACAGTGCCCAGTCCGTGGACCAGCCTGATGCTCACATCACCGTCTCTGAAGGAGCCTCACTAGAGCTCAGATGCAGTTATTCATACAGTGCAACACCTTCCCTCTTCTGGTACGTCCAGTATCCTGGCCAGAGCCTCCAGCTTCTCCTCAAATACATCACAGGAGACACCATTGTCAAAAGCACCAACGGCTTTGAGGCTGAGTTTAGGAAGAGTAACTCTTCCTTCAACCTGAAGAAATCGTCAGCCCATTGGAGAGACTCAGCCAAGTACTACTGCGCGCTGAGAGGCACAGTGCATGAGGCTGCAGGGGGAGCACGGCGCAAACCTCCTGAGATTTTCTGTGCTCAAGGGCACACCGATAATGATTCATAGCAAGGTCGCTAGTCATGAAAGTGAGCAAAGCAGAGGAGCAAGAACATGGAGAACGTTTGGCTCCTAAAAAGAAACAGAAATTTAGCATATTTCTCATTTTTCCATGGCATCATGTCGGGATTAATTTAAGTGAGATCCTCAGGTAGAGGAGGCACTACGCTTTAGAGACACCGAACTCAGGACTATAGCATACCATGACCAAATGCGATCTCCCAATTCTCCCCCAGCCACCCAAATGCTCCCTAGATGACAAACAGTGTTTCAGGAGCACTAACAATGGCGTTTCTGGCTATAACATGAGTAGTTAAAGATTTTGCACTCACCTCTCACACATAATTCATTACGAAATCAGTTTACTAGAGTAGTTTACTCCACTTTAGAAACTGATCTCCCTCTAGCTACTGCTGCCTCCTTGTCTAAGCTGGGATGGACCTCCAAACACCTTGCTTCGTGATCTATGCCCGTCTGCTCTGAATACAACAACCAATGAGGTGCCTAACACAAGATGTGTCCTACTTGGCTCAGATCCTTGCTCAGATCCAGTGTCCTATTTAACCCAGAGTAAAGTCAAAGGTCCTCACGGTAGCCTACTGTAGTCCCTGCAACAGACAACGCCATGGCCCCTGTATTTTAAAGGCTCCTTTAAAAAAAAATGTCAATCCTGACTTCTAAAGATGAATGAAAATATCCTGTAGAAACTGTAGTAAGATAGGAATATCTTGAAATAAAAACAACTGTGAGAATTCATCCTCAGACTTCTAAAAAGAAAACATTTTTATGTCACAAACACTCTACTGTGTCTTTTTCTTCCTCCCTCTTCCCCATGATTTCTTCCTCCCCTGACATGGTCACCACCACCCCCTCTGTGTGTGTGTGTGTGTGTGTGTGTGTGTGTGTGTGTACACACGTGCATGCATGCATTTGTCTCTTACACACACACACACACAGACATTCATAAGCACACACATCTATTCTACGTATGAGGGAAAACCCAGAGTGTTTATCTCTCTCAATTTGGCTTGTTCTTAGTATAATGATTATCAGGGGTGAGGAAGGGGGCCAGCAAGAGAAGGCAAGTGGAGAAGGCAATGGAGGAAGAGTGGGAATGAGAACAAAATACAATGATGTGTGTATTTGAAAATGCCATAGTATACATAGCGTAATTCATTGTCCTCTATCCTATCTATAAACAAAACAAAATAAAAACTAATACCATAATTTTAAAAAAGGAAATCAAGAGGGCATCTCCTCATACTGGAGGGAGAGGCTCTCCAAGAAGATTGAGACCTCAAAAAGGAAAGGAGAGTGGCAGAAACAGTGCATCTACAGCAAATAGAAGAAACAAATCTTCTCTTTTTAAAGTAGGCATATTAAGATAAAGCGATATATGTAAGCTGCCCGTATTTAATACACAATGTGATAAGTTTGGACACCCTTGAGCCCACCGTCACAGTTCCTCCTGTGAACATTCCTTTGTTGACATCATTGCTATTTCTAAATATCTCACACGCGGCCTGTCCTCTTGGTCTCCAGCTCACATTGGTATGTTGTTGACTCTGCTTTTGGCTGCGCAGTCTCTAAAGCTGACTTTTGCATGACTGAAACGCTACAATCACTGGATGGTAACTCCTCTCTTCTTCTCCCTGGAAAATGCCATTCTATTTTGTGTCTGTGAAGCTGACTATTCTTAGATACTCGTGTCGATGGATTCAGCGAGTGTTTGCCCTTCTGTGACTGACTTATTTCATTTACTATAATGTCATCCATCTATTTTCATCCACTTCATCACAAATACCAGAATGCCCTTCATTCTCAAGGCTAAACAGCACCCCATTGTGTCAGCGCCACATTCTGTTCGTTCATTCGTCAATGGACTTTCAGCTTGTTCAGATTGCTTCTATTTCTCGGCCATATTTTAGATAATGAAGCACAGAACCTGATATTGTGTTCTGAAAATGAAAGCTCAAATGATTTAGACTTGAACCTAAGACCCACAACTCTAAAACCACTGAAGAAGATATGAAGGAAAAGCTTCATTGCGTTGATTTTGGAAATGACTTTTGTGTCAAAAGCACAAGCAAGAACAGCAAAGTTGGCCGAGTACAATTGCGTAAAACGTAAACGCCTCTGTGGTGGTTTGAATAGGTTCGCCCCCCATAGATTCGTGTGTTTGAGTGTTTGGCCATAGTGAGTGGCACTATTTGGAGGTGTGGCCTTATTGGAGTGGGTGTGGCCTTGTTGGAGTGGGTGTGGCCTTGTTGGAGTGGGTGTGGCCTTGTTGGTGTGGGTGTGGGTGTGGCCTTGTTGGAGTGGGTGTGTCACTGTGTAAGTGGGCTTTGAGGGCTCCTATGCTCAGGCTCTGCCCAGTGAGGGATGACAGTCCTTTCCTGGCTGCCTGCAGAAGACACTCTCCTTCTGGCTACCAAGATCAAGTCATAGAGCTCTCAGCTCCTTCTCCAGCACCATGTCTGCCTGCAGGCTGCCATGCTTCCTACCATGATGATGATAATGGACTGCACCTCTGAAACTGTAACCCAGCCCTAACTGAATGTTTGCATTATAAGAGTTACCTTCGTCATGGTGTCTCTTCACAGCAATAAAACCCTGACTAAGATAGCCTCCAAACCACAGACGAGAAAGCATATGCAACAAGAAAATTATATGCAAGCTGCCTATCTTTCAAGAGAATGGTGCCCAGTAGATACAAGGAGCTCTATAACAAAGCACTATAAGGCAGCCTGGTTTTAAATGCTGAAGGTTGTAGAAAGAAGCCTCACATAAAAAAAAAAATGTGAGGGCTGGAGAGATGGCTCAGTGGTTAAGAGCACTGACTGCTCTTCCAGAGGTCCTGAGTTCAATTCCCAGCAACCACATGGTGGCTCACAACCATCTGTAATGGGATCTGATGCCCTCTTCTGGTGTGTCTGAAGACAGCAACAGTGTATCTATATATAATAAGTAAATAAAGTTTAAAAAAAAGAATTGCAGAATCTCCTTTAAAAAAAAAAGAAAGAAAACATGTGAATAGGCAACAGTTGTACAAAGAGGTGTTCAGTACAGATAAGCAATAAGAAAACACAAGACTAAATTACAGTGGTATATCACATCACAAACAGCAAGGCTGTGGCAAAGCCTCAACTCTTGCACACTGTTGTTGAGAATGTAACATGGTGTAGTTGCTATAGACAACATGAGTGTTCCTCAAAAAGTAAAAAATAGAGCTGTAGGCTTAGATTTTTAAAACCCTACTTTAGTAAAAGCTCTCAAATTCGACCACCCCCTTCTAGCCCACCATCTAAAGGTAGGGGAGAAAAGATAGTAAATAGGACAAAGGGATGTGGACCTGTTTAGAAATAGTTCTTTTGAGCTATTCGGATCTGTTTGTCAGGATACCAGCAGTCCAGTTAAGTAGTGTCAGGATACCAAATATGAATCGGCAGCAGTGGCATGATCCAGCAGAAACAGCCAAGCCTCTGCTGAATCTTCATGAGTCAAAGACCAACCAGAACCAGCTGATAGGACCTCATAGCCTACATGGCCTCCAAAGAATAAGAAACTCTGGACCACCCCAACCCAGTAAGGACACTGGAGCAAGAGAGAGGCCCTCAGTTGCTGAGGGGTCCCCGTCCCAACTCAGCCCCCCACACTGAGCATCTCCCTCACAATTCCATCCCAGGCCCCCATAATAATAGAGACCTAGGGAGCCCTCCCTACTCTCTTGAATATCATCAATAAAGTTTGCTGCAACTCCCCTTGCTCCAAATAAAAAAAATACTAAGAACCAGAAACCACCAGGAAGGTATGAGCAGAGAAGTATGGATGACAGGCATAAGGTAAAGTTGGACATGAATAATAACTTCTTATATTCTAAAGCACAAGAGACAACCAGGTTGACCACAATTAAAACAGTTAGGAAAGGGGGCTTTTATATTTCCAGTGCAAAAAATGTTATGTATGCCTGGAGTGATGGATATGTCAATCACCCTCTGATCACTATTGTGTACGTGTGTGAATCATCACACTGTATTCTACCACAACGAGGCTCAAACACTAACAAAAGGTCTCCGAACAAACAAACAAACAAAAAAGAAGCCCAAGCCCCAGTGGATTCACTGCTGAATTCTACCAAATTTTAATGAAAAAATAACATCAGTGTTTCTAAAATTATTCTGTAAGCTGGAGGGGGAATGAGCTGCATTAAACTAATTTTACCCTGATACCTATATCACTTAGGGTCACAAGAAAAGTATAGCTCAGTTTCTTGATGGATATGTGTCAGGAGCCACCATAAGACAAGCTAATAATGAGCAGGTGATCTTCCTGAGATGACTCTGCCTTGGTTTAAAACACTACTGTAGAGCTCCAATAGGCATGGCTCAGAAGAAATTCATTTTAGACAAGATTCCTGCTATAAATATACTTTTCCTGGTATTGGTAAAAATATATATAACAACCATTAATATTAGCCCACCTTTTTGAGCAGATCTTTGCAGAACAAGGAAGATGTACTGTCTTGTAGTGATGCTACTTGTAGTGACAAGTAGATGATTTCTTAATCCTTAATGATGATTATATAAGAATCCCTAAATTTATAGTAATTATAAAGCTCTTTTAATAACAGTGCTATTAAATCCTTTCTGATAGTCAAAATAGCAATGAGAAATCAGCCAGTCTTTAGTGTCACTAGTTAATTGCTTCTGAGATAGTAAAAAGGCATACTACAACTTAAAGCACATTTACAACTTAGAGGTGGTAAAATCATTAACCAAAGGTCATAAAAAGGGAACTAATGATTAACTCTAGGTGCTAAACTAGGTTAAAATATTGACCGGGTTTATCTAAACAAAACTTCAGTAATACTTAGGTTCACTAATATTTAACTCTCCATGAACCTGTGGAACTGCAACAGATGATGAACATTTAGCCAGATAATTACTCCTAGAGGATATGCATGTAAACATTCTCTGTTGTAAACTTATGCAATTTATAACTTGAATTTATGTGTAAACTTGTAATAAACCTTTTACCATGTGATCATGTATTCTGAAAGATGTATAAATGTTAAGGACAAAGAGAGGAGGGCACTCTCTCTCTCCTTATCCCCCTTTTCTTAACATTCTCCTTAACCAGGTTTCTTAGATTCTGCTTATCCCCCCTTTTTAACAAGTCCTTTCCCCCTTTTTCTTAGAGAGCTTTCATAAAAACTTTTTACAACTTAGAGCCATACAATTCATGCAGAGATAGAATAAAGCTACTTTACATAATCTCCTGCTGTTTTAGGATGAAGTGCCAAATGTTTCTTACCTCAGAGAAACTCAGAAGGCAGGTCAGCTACTCAAGCAAAGTGACTTAGAATTGAGACAGGAAAACACTTTATTATTCAACAACCCTAAACTTAACCATAAGACCAAGTCTGACCCACAGACACTTCCCCCTCTGCTACCTCAAGAAAAAACAGAACAAGAAAGAAGGCCACCAGGGCTGGCTCCTGACAAATATAAACGTAAAAGTTCTCAGTGAAATATTTCTAGCATGAAGTAAATGCAGAAAGCAGGAAAGTACAAAGGGGCCATCGGAAGGGGTAAGAGGAACCCTAGACAGTATAGTAGGACACACGTACTATGAAAAAGGAAAGAGGAAAATGGGAAGGAGTTCATCTGAGGATGAAGAAGAGAGGACAGTACAGAGATAGGGGAAGGCAGGGGGAATAAAGAACACTAAGGGATGGTTGAAAAAGCCATAGGGAAATATTATTTTATTTTACTTAAAATTATGTACAATATATGTACTTAAAATATATAATATATATACATGTGCATATATATAATTTAAAAGAAGTTAAGCTACTTGAGGTGACAATGTTCCCTCACAAGTGACATAGACTAACAAAAACTTCACTGCCAAGATTGAGACCACTCCCCTTTGAGTTGCAGATAGGGGAATTACAAGAGACACAGACAAGCAACACTAAATGGTCTCAGAATATTCTCTCTCTCTCTCTCTCTCTCTCTCTCTCTCTCTCTCTTTGTGTGTGTGTATTTATATATTAAATATATTGTAAATATTACATGTAAAACAATAAAAATTAAAGGTGAAGACATCATGAAATTGAAAGGAAGTAGAGAGGAGACATGGGAAGAGCTGGAGGGAGAAAGTATGTTGGAAATTATGTAAATATAGTACTAACTCATGAAGTACTCAAAATAAATAAAATAAAATAAATGTAGAAGATATATTTGCTAACCAAATTCACTTACCTATCAAAAAGATCATTCAGCCTGACAATGTGAGTTTTATTCCAGGAATTAAAGTATGATTCAATGTAGGTAAGTTAGTAAATGTAATGTGACAGCTAATCTTAGTTATCAACTTGACTATATCTGAAATCAACTAAAACCCAAATAGATGATCAGCTGTGAAGAATTTTTCTTGATTGGATCCTTTGAGGTTAGAAGACCCATATTCTCTGGTGGCAGCCTATATAAAATATGGAAGAAGGAAGTATTTTGCCTTTCCCTGTTCAACTTTGTTTTCTCTGCAAAGTTCATCCATCTTGCCTATAAGGCATCCCTTAAATGATATTAGAGCCTGCTTCTTTGGAAGTCCGGTGAATACTGAAAAAAAGCTGAGACATCCAGACTCACAGACTGAATGAATAACTACTGGATTGTTGGAATTTTTATCATGAGGCAGCCATTGTTGGAGTAACTGCGTCATAGCCTGTAAACCACTCTGATAAATCTTTCAATAGATATAGATTTATTTTAGCTGTACTGTTTCTCTAAATAACCATGACTATACAATAACCTGTCACTTTAATTAAGGATAGAAATCATACAACCATCTCCGTATACAAAGACATTTAACAAACCAAACATCCTTTCATGACTAAAGAACAAGGAATGGGAGCTTCCTTCACATAATAAGAACCACACGTGACAGACCTAAATCCAGTGTCACCCTGAGTGGTGAAACTGGAAACATTGGAACTAAACTCAAGAGCAAGGCAAAAATGCCTTCTTGCTCTGCTCTTGGTCAAAGACAAACAAAACAAACAAAAAAGCCAGCTAGAGCAATAGGAGAAAGAACAGTTACACACCAGAAGAAAAGGAGACTCAAAGTATCCTTATTTGCATACAATATGATAGCATACATAAGAGATCCTGAAAACCCCACCAGAAAACTCTTATAACTGATAATTTCAGCAAAGCAAGCGGATACAAAATTGACATACAGAGACCAGTGTTTTTCTATGCACCAATAATGAAAATGCTAAGAAGTCAAGAAAACTGTCCCTTTTGAAATGGTTTAAAAATAAATAAATAGGAATAAATGTACCAGCAAAGAGAAGAATAACCACAGTGAAAAATTTAAAACAGCTAAGAAATAATTGGGGAAGACAATAGAAGAGAGAAAGCTCTCCCATTCTCATGGTAACAGAACTGATATGTAAATATGTTTATATGGTCAACAGTGACTCACAGAGTCCACGCAGTCAAATTCTTCACATAAATACAAAGAGACAAGCCTTGAAGTGCATTTTGGAAAACAAAAAATCCTGAGCAAAACAAGGCTGGAGGTGTCACAGTAATTGATGTCACATTGCACTACAAAGCCATAGACATGAAAACAACATAGTAAATCGCACCCATATTGATGCAAAAATAAAAGACTATAATAGGTGACCCAGATGTAAACCCACATAGATACCAATCTGGTATTTGAAAGTGCCAAAATCATATATTGGGGAAACAGCAATTTCTTCAACGGTTTCTCAGTGGCTGAGAATAGTGGATACCTACACATAGAAGAGTGGAAGCAAATCCCTGTTTCACTTGAAACAAAAATTCTTGTTTGTGGAGAAACATGGAAGACTTTGAGACTTGGAACTAGAAAAACAGCTGAACATTCTAAGCAGAGCGTGATGGGGCACAGCTGTGGGAGCTTGGAAGACAGTAACACTAATAGCACGGATGTTAGGGGCCCAACTCAACAGGTTTCTAAAGAGAGCAGTATTAGAAGCTGGAGGCCTTTCTTGTGATATTTTGGCCTGTCATATTCTAGAATGTGGATACTTTCTACTCTCATTTTAAGAGATCTTGCCTAAGGCTACATTAAAAAGTAATGCACTTATTTCTTTGAAGGAGAAGGTTTGAAGACAGATGAATATTGTCTGTCACTAGGTAGTAACTCATGTATAGCTACAATGAAAAAGAGCAAGTGGGGCAAAAGGAAATACAAATGTACAGTTTGAAGAGGAAAAAGTGAACAGGGAAATCGAATTCTGATGCTGAGAGAGATTAAGGAGTTTAAGGAGAGGCCTGATCTACACTGCCATAAGGGAAGTGGTACCCTCAGGGCAGGATTCTACCCAGATCAGCTCCCAATTTGTGAAAGGAAAAGGGTCAAGGGAATTTTCTGCTCTTAAATAGCCACAAGTCAAAGAGGCTGCAAATGCAATTCAGAGGAGTTATGGTTTATCCCAAGTTCATAGCCAGTCTTGGAAATGTCGTATACATGGTGCTGGCTTTAGAGTCGCAAGGAATACATGGTTAAGAGGAGCCACTGAGGCCAGGCAAGGCATGGTATGACAATCCATGCATGAAGGTCCTGAGAGGGTAAGAGTAAAAGTGAAGTATGCATTGCTTTGGAGACCCCAAGATGTTGCACATCCAGTAACAGGCAAGATCTGTCGAGGGGCACTGCATATAAGGAGGAGAAGAGCTGAAGAGGAGGCCAAGCTGGACAAGCAGTTATCTGAGCCTTCTAACGTCAAACATGGAGCTACAGGCTAGGGGCTTTCCCTGTTGGTTTTCTGTCTTGCTTTGGTCCAGTCTTCTCTGTGCTCTCATTCTTCTCTTTAGGAATGGGAATGCCATATCCTATGCTATTGTATGTCTGGAGGATGGGAAGGAGGAGGTGGATGAATAATAAGTAAAGAGAAAAAAGTAAGTGTATGAATGTTAATGCAGTACTAGGAACTAAAATGATAGCTTAAAAACAGAAAGGGGGTAATAAAATTATAGATGCAAATCAATAACATTAACAAGTTCAGTAAGTCTACAATTCTAGAGCAGTCCGTGGGCTCTGTTATACTGTAGTGAACTCTGAAAGAATATGGCAGCACTTTGCTTTGTCTTCTGTTTCAATTGTGTGTGTGTGTGTGTGTGTGTGTGTGTGTGTGTGTGTGTTAGGATTGTTTCATTTTTTAAATTTTGTATTATATATTTCTTTACTTACATTTCAAAGGTTATTCCCCTTTCCGGTTTCCTGTCCATAAGCCCCCATTCCTTCCCCTCCCCCTCCCCCATATGGGTATTCTCCCTATATATCCCCCTTATTGCCCTGCCCCATATTCCCCTGAACTGAGGGGTCCAACCTTGGCAAGACCAAGGGCTTTCCCTTCCACTGGTGCCCCAATAAGCCTATTCTGTTTTAAACTATCAATTATGTCAACAATCTGCTGCAATCTCATGCTTTTATATACGTGCTGATTTAGACTAGGCTGAGGACAACGAAAAGTACGTCACAGTACATCCAAATGTTCTCACATAAGGTGTAGCCTTACTAATTGTGACTGGAGCTATTCCACTACATTTTCAAGGCTACCGAATGAGTAAGCTCAGGACTACTCAACTACGCCATG
Source organism: Rattus norvegicus (assembly GCF_021556685.1). NCBI lineage: Eukaryota > Metazoa > Chordata > Mammalia > Rodentia > Muridae > Rattus > Rattus norvegicus. The sequence continues at coordinate 30,827,061 of NC_141548.1, forward strand.
GGTCAAGCCTAAGAACAAATGGCAAGTTTGAGTGAGCCACAATAGGAGCCAGACTGTGGATGAGTCTGAAGAAGCAAAAGGAAAGCGTGTGAGGGGGATGTAGCCCTTCCCATCTTGATGTTCCCATCTTTCTCTTAACCTTATAGTACTCCAATGTGACACTATATCGACATGCTGACATCTTTGTTAACTTCCAGAAACATTAATGGTGTGACAGCAAGGTGCTCAGCTTCTTTGTATTTTGTTTGATTTGGGTGTAAACATCAATTGTGTTTGCATAGGGAGGGAGTGCATCTGAACTAAAAATTATTTACTTCAACCATCTCTCATAGTTTCTTGCTTTCCTGAACTCTCTCACTTTTTGTGTATACTATGTTCTTGCCATGCATATACTGTGAATCATGTATTATGAAATACTTTTCACATGTGCAATATTATGTAGTTATTCCATGGAAAGGAGAAGGAACTCCTCATAAATAAAGTGCTATAATTCACCTACGAGAACATGTTTATATACTGGATACACAGTATGTCCAACTCTCAGTCCTGTAAATTGAATTACAGTAGAAGTCAGAGAATATTTTAAATCTTGGAATTTCATTCTTGTACTGGAGACCATTTGTTATGACTCTACTCGGTAAGAGTTGTTTCAATGATCTAGCATGGAATTATGATCAGAGTGCCTATTTTCTGATCTAGATTAATGTAAACATCTAATAAATTCAGAGAAGACTGCTCTTTTCTGAAGGAAAATGGAGGAGGAGTGAATCTGGGGATAGGGTAGGGCCTAAAAGGAAAAACTGTACTCAGGATGTAATATATTAGAATAAATAACTTAATTTTTTAAAAAAGAAGCAGAATCCCATGCGGTCACACACCCAGCACCTTATGAGGAAAGAGCAGAGTTTTCTCATCATGGGCAAACAGTTTAATCCCAGTGTTTTCTATTTATTATGTCACTGAGATGTTTGTCTTTCACACACCTGCTGGGAGTGAAGGATGGGCAAAATGGAAGACTGGCTCATGGAAAGAAGAACCTGGGGAGCATTGTAAAGCTACAGAACACATATTATCTCAGGTGTTCAATTACTTGGCTAGATACATTTCCTGACATCTGTGGAGGCTGAGCTGCAAATCTGATAGAGGGGAGCCTGGAACAGTACTTTCTAACCTTTGATTGATTTGTTCCTCAGACCTAGTCCACTTCGATCCGCAAGGTTGTAAAAGTCATGTGCTTTATAGCTGTTGCTCCTCAGGCTGATGAAAGAGGAAATCATTTTTCTTCTGTCCTGACACATCTCTCATCTTAAACGGCAGTCACATCTTCGCTTCTGTACAATCTTGGTGTGATTTCCTCTTTATTCTTAAGAAAGCATTCAAGCCAACTGGTATGAGAGGAGAGGAGGGTAGTTACTAAACGTGCCCATTATTCACCAGGCGAGCCTCTATATAAACGAAAGGAGACACTGGCAGTTTATTCCTGTACTCTTGAGTTTTCATTCATTCAAACCTCTGCCTGAACAGTTTCTGGGGACTTATCTCACCAATGGTCACTTTCTATAGCAGCAGGCTCATCTCTGAGTGAATTGTAATGTCAGAAATAGAAAACAAGGGGTGTATGCCACATGTTATCAAAGACATATTTATAGGGCCAGGCAAAAAAGAATTTTTAAAGAAAACTCGGTGAGAGAATAGAAATTCAGAATGGAATTTGAGCTCACTTAGGGGATGATAGCAGTCAAGAAAGGGTAACAGAAACTAGATTGGCTTGGAAATGCCCTGTTTCTAGGCAAAGCTCTATGACTGCAGGGTATAATGTGAAGTGTGCAAAGACATGTATGGGGTGCTGGAGACAATGGGAACTTGCTTCTTTCAGATGTCCCTTTATGCAAAAGTGACTCCCTGGAACACGTCTGTCTTGAGTGCAGATGTCCCTTCTCACTTTATCCTTCCCTTAACATGTCAGAGTTTAGGCTATATATCACCAAAGATCATATTTCCATAGAGGACACGTGTCAACGCTCCAATGCAGGCAGGCCTACTGTGCTCCTCCCCTGGGTCTGCACATCCACACTCTGTTCTTTGCATGGTCCTTCCCTGAAATTACCTACACAGCTGCGGCTACTTGTGCAAACCTTTAAGAAAGAGATTGGGCTTTTCAACACTCCATCATGGATCTGGAAGGAATGCATGAGGTCCTATCCTTTCCCTAGAAACTATTGGTAGATGACAGTTGCCTGGGGAGGGGAAGGTGCCATTTTCTTAAGTGGCTTAGCCACTAGTAAGTTGTCCATACTATAATAAATAACATCCTTACACACTCATGCAAACAACTAAGATAAAAATCAATGGATCAGAGAAGATATATAGAGAGAGGTAGGAGGGGAGCTATTTGGGAAGGCGTGGGGATCAGTAGGAATGAGAGGGGATAAATGATACAAGCAGGTGAGTCCGATTACAATATGTTGAATATAAGTATGAGCTTGTCAAAATACATAAAGAATTTTAAGAGATGAGATTTTCCAAGTCAAGGAGACAAGAGTCCTGGGACAAATTATATGTACAGCTTTTCAGTTATTCCAGGCACAAAGTCCAAGAAGCAGAGCCTGCCTCAGGTGAGCCAGAGAGAGATGCAGCCATGTATGACTGTGCTCTGGGAGGCACAGAGTGATGAATGAGGCTGTCTCTCTGTAATGCCCTCATGATAAAAATGGATGGAGAGCTGGGAAGACAGCGAAAGAATATACAAGAGTATCTTCTCAAAGCCAGAGTGCTAAGAATCATAAGCACAACACTGTCAACTGGATGGTTTAGGCATAAATGAATTCCCTCTAAGAAGAAACCGTAACGACAATTTATTGACTTGTATACAAGAGCATAGGACAGGCTATTGAACATCTGAGCGTTCTGTACATTCATACACACTTAGACTTAAGTCTGAATAAGTACTACCAGTGAATACTAATTTTTTAATTTTTAAATATATCTTATTAATTATATGAGAATTATGCATCTGATGTATTTGAATTATATTCATCCCCCATTCCTCTTTCTATCTCATCTAGGATCCACTCCCCTAGGTCCTCTCCTAAATTAATGTCTTCTTTTCTTTCATTACCCACTCTAGTTTGTGATTCTCACATACTTATAAATTGAGGCCATCAACAGGAGCATGGTCAACCTATTAGGAACAACACCCTTTTTATTGGATATTTTCTTCATTTACATTTCAAATGTTATCTCCTTTCCTGGTTTCTTCTCCAGAAATCCCCTATTCCATCCTCCCTCCCACTGATTCTATGAGGGTGCTCTCCCACCCAGCCACCCACTCCCTCCCACCTCCCTGTCCTGGCATTCCCCTAAACTGGGGCATCCAGCCTTCACAGGACCAAGGGTCTTTCTTCGTATTGATGCCAGACAAGGCCATCCTTTGCTACATATGTGGCTGGAGCCATGGGTCTCTCCATGTGTACTCTTTGGTTGTTGGTTTAGTCCCTGGGACCTCTGGGATGTCTGGTTGGTTGATATTGTTCTTCCTATGGGGTTGCAAATCCCTTCAGTTCCTTTAGTCCTTTCTCTAGCTGGTCTATTGGGGACCCCGTTCTTAGTCCAATGGTTGGCTGCCAGCATCCGTCTCTGTATTTGTCAGACTCTGGCAGAGCCTCTCAGGAGACAGCTATATCAGGCTTGGAGCCACACCCTTAAAGCAAACTGACTTTCCCCTCCTTAGGAGCCATCAATTTTCAATAAATCCTCAGGTAAAAGTAGAGGCTTGTAGCCCTTCTGGCCTCCATGGTGGAATGCCCTCTGACTCGATCTTGTGCAATCAATTCAGCTGCTCTGAGTTCCTGGTCCTGTCCTGTGCAAAAAACACTGTCTCACTCTGGTCTTCCCCAAACTATGGCTCGTACAGTCTTTCTGTCCCCCACTTCTGTGATGTCCCCTGAGTTGGGGTAGGAAGGATGATATGTGTATCTCATTTATAGCATTTAGACTAGTTGTGAGTTTCTGCGTTAATCACTATTTCTTATACCAAAAAGAAAAAAGTTTTGTGAGGAGGACTGAGAATGCATAGGTATTGGAATAAGTGTTTAGAAGGCAGTTCGATATTCTATCCAGTTTGTTAAGATAATAGTACTAAGTTCAATGACTTTTCTCTACTAGTAACCTGCATAGTCCTTTCCAGTACCATGAGAGCTAACCAGTGGGGAGAAAGCTTTCTAGCTTTCATGTCATCTGACTAAGCTCTGTGATCTCTTCTATAATAGGGTCTTACCATCAAATTCTAGTAGGCAACCAAGATCCTATATTGTTTGGAAAATCTCTGGCAACTTGATTTTATTCCTGGCACTGGACTTTTATTAAGCAAGGTATAGCTTCTAAAGGACTTTTTTAGTATATTTTATTTATTTATTGACAATTTCACACAGGCATACAATGTATCTTGATCATATTTACTTCCAAATCCTTCCCTGTCACCCCAAATATCCTCCTAAAACACATTCTTCTGTGTTGGTTTGAATGAGAATCTCTCTCTAGGCTCAGCGTTTGAGTACGTGGTCCCTAATTAGTGGAACTGTTTAGGAAGGATTAGGAGATGGTGCCTTGTTGGAAAAGGAGCATCATTCGGGGCAGACTTTGAAGCCCAAGCCATTCTCAGTTAGTCCTCTCTGCCTCACACTTGTGGGTCAAGCTGTGGCTCTTCAGCGACTTCTCCAACACCATGCTGGCCCACCTGCTGCCATGCTCCCTGCCATGATGGTCTTGGACTCTAACTAACAGTCTGAAACTGTAAGCTCCAAATAAAGTCTTTTGTAAGTTGCTTAGGTCATGGTACCTTATCACAGTAATTAAAATGTCACTAAGACCTCTCTCTCTCTCTCTCTCTCTCTCTCTCTCTCTCTCTCTCTCTCACTCTGTTGTTCCTTGTTCTTTGTAACCCTTGAGTAGAATTAATGCTACGTGAGGGAATATCTAAATCTTATTGACATGACATCATGGAGCTCTTATGCAGGTCACCCTAGTTGCAGTGACTTCATAGGCACACCATGTCCAAAGACAGCATTTCACGGCCTTCCTCTCCATGCCTTGGCTCCTATATTTGTCCTTCTACCTTTTCAACTGAGGCTTAGGCATGTTGACACAGGTGTTGCATCTACAGATAAAGAATCACGGTCACTTTTTCTCAGCACTTTGACCAATTAGGAGTTACTATATTAACTGTACCCCATTGTAAAAGGAGAGTTTTCTTGCTAAGGTACAAAACTATAGGCAAAAACATATACATATAGAAGTTAATTTGAAACATCCATTTAGCAAAACAATAGTAACATCACCACAATGGCCACTACCCACACCGCCACCATGCAGCCTATGGACCACCTTTGCCACTGGATTTTGACCAAGTTTACAGTACAAAGTATGACTTCTTTCATGTGGTGCAGACCTCAAGTTCAATCAGAAGGCAGTTGACAACCCTGTAACAACCATGCCACTACTGTACCGGTAAATATGTCTACCCTGGCAGTTTGGTATTGTAGCATTCAGGCTTCATCATAGGGTAATGCCATTGACAGTGGTTTTCACAAGTAGTCTGCATAGCGCCTTTGGCACTATGAAAGTGTGTTAGAACTAATTCTGGTAGAAAAGCAAGAGCAAATGCTACAGCCCATGTTCTGGGAGGATGCCTTCCCTGACCAATAGGGAAGTATCCTACCTTACCTCTGCAGTTTTCATTTTTTTTTCTTTTTTTTTTCTTTTTCATTTTTTTTTATTTAGAGAATACTTTATTAGTTTTTGTAATCAAACCCACGTATATAAGACCTTACATATTTAATACAGTGTGTTACCCCTGTACAAATGGAAAAAACTTAAGTTCAACATTTCTAGACCAATATGGCTGTTAATTTCTGTACAGTGCCAACTCAACACAGTAAACGGGGATACTTTTTTCCAAAGTTGACAGCACAGGTAAAGTTTCAAAAAATTCAAATTATATATCTGTATATATATATTTATATTTATATAAAAAGACCAATAATAGCAGTGTGTTATGCATCAACAGCAGCAACAGCTTTTCCAGGTTCTGCAGTCATCTGAACAAAACTGTAGAGACATCCAGCACACTCCATTAAAAAAAAAAAAGTAAAAAAACAAAACCCGAGAAAACAGCACAGTTCTGTTACTCTTGTGGTACCTGGCACCATTTTTTTTAAAATTAGCTTCTCAATCATCATCTGGAAAGAAAACATTCTGAGCAACATCATTAAAAACAGCTCTGATAAAGCACGGTCACTACTACGTATCATAAAGCAGGTACAAGCTATTTTACATCCACAGAGGTATGATACAGTACTGTCCTACATCTATAATACTAGAGGATACAATTTAAAAGGCATTATTTGAGACTTGATTCTACTTTTCCAGCAGAGGGCCCAAAGGATGGTGTGACACAGCTTTGTAAAGAAACATACTCTAGACAGGATTTCCTTTCACTAGTGGCACACTTCTAAGGATTCATTCTCTCCATGAATGTCAGCTAAAACCGTTATTAAAAAAATGAAATATCCCTAGAACAAAACCGTATAACCACCGGATTCACATGAAGATGACCTAGTGGAGACAAGCTGGACCTCACCTTACCAACAAGCTATCAAATCTGTTATGTTTAAACAGTGAGACCTCCAAGGAAGGAGATGCCAAGTAGTGCTTCAAAGCTTCGGACCACAATCAAACACAGCATCCTTTTCAACAGAAGCAGAAGCTCATCTGAATATGCTCATGGATGCTGACATCAACATTTAATCATCTCCTCACTCATCCAGGAAGAGGGGGAGATCAGTTACTACTGTACTTTAATGTGTTCAACCAAATCACCATATTACAAAAATAGCAAGCTGCCATAATAAAAAATAAGGCTCCTCTATCCAGCACCAGATAGCATCATTTTACTTTCAAGCCTAGAAATTGCACACTTGTATATAAACCAACCGAAGATGAGGATTGAGAGTTCATCTTGGTGGATTTTTCCTTTGATGAATATGAAGTGTCCTTCCTTATCTTTTTTGATGACTTTTAATTGAAAATTGATTTTATTTGATATTAGAATGGCTACTCCAGCTTGCTTCTTCTGACCATTTGCTTGGAAAGTTGTTTTCCAGCCTTTCACTCTGAGGTAGTGTCTGTCTTTGTCTCTGAGGTGTGTTTCCTGTAGGCAGCAGAATGCAGGGTCCTCGTTGCGTATCCAGTTTGTTAATCTATGTCTTTTTATTGGGGAGTTGAGGCCATTGATATTGAGAGATATTAAGGAATAGTGATTATTGCTTCCTGTTATATTCATATTTGGATGTGAGGTTATGTTTGTGTGCTTTCATTCTCCTTGTTTTGTTGCCAAGACGATTAGTTTCTTGCTTCTTCTAGGGTATAGCTTGCCTCCTTATGTTGGGCTTTACCCTTTATTATCCTTTGTAGTGCTGGATTTGTAGAAAGATATTGTGTAAATTTGGTTTTGTCATGGAATATCTTGGTTTCTCCATCTATGTTAATTGAGAGTTTTGCAGGATACAGTAACCTGGGCTGGCATTTGTGTTCTCTTAGGGTCTGTATGACATCTGTCCAGGATCTTCTGGCCTTCATAGTTTCTGGCGAAAAGTCTGGTGTGATTCTGATAGGTCTGCCTTTATATGTTACTTGACCTTTTTCCCTTACTGCTTTTAATATTCTTTCTTTATTTTGTGCGTTTGGTGTTTTGACAATTATGTGACGGGAGGTGTTTCTTTTCTGGTCCAATCTATTTGGAGTTCTGTAGGCTTCTTGTATGCCTATGGGTATCTCTTTTTTTAGGTTAGGGAAGTTTTCTTCTATGATTTTGTTGAAGATATTTACTGGTCCTTTGAGCTGGGAGTCTTCACTCTCTTCTATACCTATTATCCTTAGGTTTGATCTTCTCATTGAGTCCTGGATTTCCTGTATGTTTTGGACCAGTAGCTTTTTCCGCTTTACATTATCTTTGACAGTTGAGTCAATGATTTCTATGGAATCTTCTGCTCCCGAGATTCTCTCTTCCATCTCTTGTATTCTGTTGGTGAAGCTTGTATCTACAGCTCCTTGTCTTTTCTTTTGATTTTCTATGTCCAGGGTTATTTCCATGTGTTCTTTCTTGATTGCTTCTATTTCCATTTTTAATTCCTTCAACTGTTTGATTGTGTTTTCCTGGAATTCTTTCAGGGATTTTTGCGATTCCTCTCTGTAGGCTTCTACTTGTTCTCTAAGGGAGTTCTTTATGTCTTTCTTGAAGTCCTCCAGCATCATGATCAAATATGATTTTGAAACTAGATCTTGCTTTTCTGGTGTGTTTGGATATTCAGTGTTTGCTTTGGTGGGAGAATTGGGCTCCGATGATGCCATGTAGTCTTGGTTTCTGTTGCTTGGGTTCCTGCGCTTGCCTCTCGCCATCAGATTATCTCTAGTGTTACTTTGTTCTGCTATTTCTGACCGTGGCTAGACTGTCCTATAAGCCTGTGTGTCAGGAGTGCTGTAGACCTGTTTTCCTGTTTTCTTTCAGCCAGTTATGGGGACAGAGTGTTCTGCTTTCGGGCGTGTAGTTTTTCCTCTCTACAGGTCTTCAGCTGTTCCTGTGGGCCTGTGTCTTGAGTTCACCAGGCAGGTTTCTTGCAGGGGAAAAGTTGGTCCTACCTGTGGTTCCAAGGCTCAAGTTTGCTCGTGGGGTACTGCCTAAGTCCTCTCCGCGGCGGCAGCAACCGGGAAGATCTGCGCTGCTCTTTCCGGGAGCCTCCGTGCACCAGGGTTCCAGATGGCGTTTGGTGTTTTCCTCTGGCGTCTGGATGTGCACAGAGTGCAGTCTCTTCTGGTTTCTCAGGCGTGTCCGCCTCTCTGAAGGTTTAGCTCTCCCTCCCACGGGATTTGGGTGCAGAGAACTGTTTATCCGGTCTGTTTCCTTCAGGTTCTGGCGGTGTCTCAGGCGCAGGGATCCTGCCGCTCCTGGGCCCTCCCCTACGGGAACCCAGAGGCCTTATACAGTTGCCTCTTGGGCCAGGGATGTGGGCAGGGGTGGGCAGTGTTGGTGGTCTCCTCCGCTCTGCAGCCTCAGGAGTGCCCACCTGATCAGGCGGTGAGGTCTCTCTCCCACGGGGTTTGGGAGCAGAGAGCTGCTTCGGGCCGGGATCCGCGGGTGTCGCAGTTTTCATTTAATAACCTGTATCTTCTGGAGGAAGCATTTTCTACCCATGTATGGTACCTGTGTTCAGACTACCTATTTTCATATATATATATATATATGTATATATATATATATACATATATATATAGTTATATAGTTATAGTTATATATAGTTATATAGTTATATAGTTATATAGTTATAATTTCTTTCTAGAAAGGTAATAAAATGCAAAAATCTTAGAAAGAATTATTTGGCTTACTGTCTCAGGTCAGTCTATCCTATCAGTGCAGTCATAGTGGAAGGGTCTCGAACAGGTAGCCATATCCACAGTCAAGAGCAGAGAGACTGCGTACATGGGTGTTTGGTACTCACCTCTCTTTATTCTATGCCTCTAGACCAGGGAATGACGCTGCTCGCGAGTTGAGACTTCAACCATCAAGCAATATGCAATGGAGACAAGGCCCCCACACACATGCACACAGGTCTACATGATCTACACAGTCTTTTCCTGTGGTTCCTTTTTCTTGGGGTCTTTTCCTGAGTTACTGTGTATTATATAAAATTAACAGCTAGAGCTGTCACAACACCAGCCCTACTTAACCTGACATGTCACTTTTAAATTATAACCTTCCACCACTTATCCCAAGTGTCTCATAGTTCTGATTTTTTCATAATATAAAACACAATTCAATTCCAAAGTTCCACAAATTCTTAAAAGTTCCATCACTTTGAAAGCCCAGAGTGTCTTAACTGTGAGCTGCTGTAATCTAACAACTTTGCTTTATAAAATTGAGTGCATCTGTGTTTGCACCATATGTTCATAATTGGCATGTCCTCTTGATGGATTGTTACCTTAATCAATATGAAGTGGCTATCTTTATCTTTGCTCAGTGGTTTTGAAGTATGTTTAATCAAATATTAGAACAGCAGCACCTGCTTGCTTCCTGGGTCCATTTGCTTGGAATACCTTTTTTATTCTTTCAGTATAAGGCAGTGTCTGTCTTTTGTGGTTGGGCGAATATCTTGGAGGCAAAAAAATGGAAGATTCTTGGTTTTGTATCCAATCTACTAGTCTGTGGTTTTTGTTTTTGTTTGTTTGTTTGACTGATTAGTGAATTAAGACTACTAATATTTGGAATTATTATTAAAAGTTTTGAGTGGGTTTTTATATTTAATCAGAAATGTTCTGTCTGTCCAATTTTGTTTTTGTTTTTGTAAAGCTGTCTTAGTGTTACTGAATTCCTTTAGCCTATTTTTATCATGGGAAGTTTTATTTGCCTTCAATTTTGACATACAGCTTTGCTGAGTAGAGTGGCTTGGGTCTGTAGCTTTTGTCTCCCAGAGCTTTAAATAGATCTGTCTAGACCCTTCTGGCCTTTAAAGTCTCAGTTGAATGAACTGCTGGCATCCTGATGGTCCTGCATTTATATGGGACTCGGTGTTTCTCTCTGGCTGTTTTCGACAAGCTTTCTTTGTGTTGTGTATATAGTGTTTTAGTTACAATATGACAAGAGGAAATTTTTTCTGATTCTACTTATTTGGAATCCTAAATTAGGATCTAGACTGGAATCTCTTCTCCTACCTCTGATACTTCATTTATTCTTCTAAAAACATCGACTGTGCCTTTGGAACCATATTCTTCTTCAGAGCCTACAAACTCTAAATTCTCTCCTTTCAGAGTGTCACGTATATCTTGCAGTTCCCACTGGTACCTTTCTTTGTCTTTGTTGACGGCTCTGGTTCCTCCACCTTGTCTTCAAGTCTGCACAGCCCCTCTCCCTGATCCATTCTGCTGCTGACACTTAGAGCTGTGGGTTTGTTTGGTTTCTTTTTGCCTAGCGTTTCAGATTGGTTTTCTTCAGTATTGCTTTCCCTTTATTGAACTCCTCTTTCAAATCTTGCATCACCTTCTTTACTTCGTTGACGTGTTTGTGTTCTCTACCAGCAGCTTGTTTCTTCCTTGATTTCTTTCAGCACACTATTGCTGAGTTCTGCCTGAGGTCGCATCTGGCTCTGGCTGCCTGTACTGTAGGATTAGTGATTTTCATGAGAAGTTACGTCATCTTGTGAAGTTACGTCATCTTGTGAAGTTACGACATCTTGTGAAGTTACGTCATCTTGTGAAGTTACGTCATCTTGATTTTTCATCTTTCTTGGGTTACTGTGATGCGATTTATAAATCTTGTTCTCTTTCTTTGATGTTTTTATGTCTTTTAAACCATTCCTACCTTTTAGTTAAAGTATTAGCTATGTTCATGTGGGACTTGGATGTAGTAGACATAAGTGTATATTTCAGAAAATAACTATAAATCTTAGTATGGAAGATGCTGGATATAAATTTTATATTTCTTGAGTATGACTGTACATATGAGCAACCCCTCTTTTTAATATTTATACTACATAGATATTATACTATCAATTAATGATAGTGCCTCCATTGACTTCAATAATTGCTGGGCAGAAACAACCATTATCAGCATGACACATATTTCATTTTTTGTCCTTTCTCACTATTTCCCTTTCCCACCTCTCTATGGTTTCTTGAGAGTCTAAAGCAAAGGGAAAGTAATCTCTAATGGTCAGTCCACGTATGTTCTGTTAGCTGCAATAGGCATTCTCTTTTACCATATGGAACTACATTTTTACATTCAACAATTATTGTAAGTTATATTTTAAGATAGACATGTCAAGATTCATAAAGAATTATACAAGTTATGGTAAGGCTCATATATAAATGAATCAAAATATAGGTATTTTGAGATGTATTTCATACCATGTTATTCTCATGTTTGTCCTATTAAATACATAACTATTCCTATAGAGAGAGCAAAGAGAGTTGTTTGATTAAATTTACCAGGCCCATAGGCCAACTAATTAAATTCTTGTGCTTGTTAATGTCCAAGAAATTTAAACTCATGTTCCCAAAACTGAGCTCTAGCTTTTTACACTGTAGTGATCTCAAACACTATAAGATAAGCCAGGCATGGTGCGCGCCTTTGATCCCAGCACATGAAAGCGTTATATAAGTGAGTTATTTAATTTGAACTGGCTGGCAAGTGTCAGTCATAGATTTTCAGTCTAAATTTTCTCGACTGCACCAACAAATCAGTAAGACAGCCATTATCATTGCTTCATCAAAACTTCTAACTGTTAGAAGTACTTCGGAAAACTTTCAGATCTCAAATGTTTTATCTTCAAAATTTGTCTGTTCTGATGAGACCTGGCATCTGCAGATGGGTTTGCAGTGCTCAGGGGAGGCTTGCACAGCACGATAGCTTTTTACACCACTCCTCACCCTTTACCAGCTCTAGAGCTCTGGCACAACTCAGAATGGAAAGCAACTGGTGTATGGGAGTCAAACGCCCTGACCGCTGCTATTTTCAAGGAATTTGGTGTAATGGGGGATGATTAATATAGTATCCAAGAAATAGGGGAATGACCCAGGGCCCATATTTGACCCCACCCCTTTTTTCTTGTTCAATGTACAAAGGGCTGCCTCTTTCTCTGTTTTTCATGAATTTATTTATTCACTGTACATCCTGATCACAGCCCTGCCTCTTTCCTCTCCTCCCAGCCCCATCCTTACAAAGGCCTATTCTAATCTGCTTCCTCCACCTTGGACGGCCATTTTCACTAACAGTATTACCTCTCCCATGTTCGCTTTACAATTAGCTTGAATCTCTTTAATATACTAGCTTTAGAAATTGTCTCTTACAGGGGATGACTTTTAGTCTGAGAAAACAGAAGGCAGAGAGTGCATAACGTAAGATTGAAGCGATGCTTTCGTTTATTTATAAATGTAAGCTGCATGAGAAAACCAAACCCTCAACAGGCTGGTAAAATAGGGCAGCAGGTTAAAAAAACACAGTCCTAAATAATCTGAAGGCAAAGCATTTAGCTTTGTAGGAAAGTCTGGAAAACTTCGGTCTCTTTGAATGCACGGGGTATTTTCAGAAAATGTAGCACTGTAGTTCATGAAACATAACCACAATCAAAAGAGAATAAAAGAATTGTGAGACATACAAAGGAGTTGCCCTGGGCCACTTAAAAGCAAACAAGAGAAGATTTGTATCAAACTAAAATCCTTAGGGATAAAACTAACAACGGACTCAAATGATGTGCGGACGAGCATCTGGAAGGCTTTAAAGATTGAGCAGCAGTTTAAAGATTGACATAATCAAGCAGTACCAATGAATCTGATTAAGCTTGACCTAGCAGTGGGACAGTTATCTTCCTACAGTATGCAATGTAGACTACACTGGGAAGCAATATGGCTTTCCCAGCCTCAGGTCTGTGGCTGATGGAAAGGTACAGCCCATAGTGTTGACCCAGAGTTTGGCAGAACCATGGAGTGGACTGTAATTGGCCAGCAAGCAAGAGTATGGCCTTGGTTCTACTTGGACCTGAACAAGGCTAAACTGAACAAGCCAGTCTTCCCACGGTTTTTGGTGGTAAAGACATACATAGTAGTCTTAATACAGAATCAACACCTTAAAATGTTGAAGCCAAGTGACTCAGAGGAAGCGACTCGGGATTATAGAGAGCCAGATGGGTTGTGATCCTTCATCCAGCTGCCATAGCCAGCATTGATCTTTTGACTAAACAATTAATAGAGATGACAAGATCTTTCATATTGCATCTGACCTTTCTAAAGTGCTTAGCAAAGCTGCTTCTTTCCTACACTTAGCAACTCCAAACTAACTCTTACTTGCAGCAGATAATTATGGGTCTTCGGCAATACTATCCGCTTTCTGTAAAACAAGTTTTGTTTACATGCTGTTAACCCTTAATTGTCTTCTGATTTGTACAAGCATCTGGAAAGACAGAAAAGAAAGTGATTGAAGAGCACAAAGTAAAATACCCTGCATAAGTAAGAAAGGATGTTCCCAGGAGCTAGTAGGCTAGTGGATGGAAATAGCAGTACCAGGGCTGACCTGGAGCAGCATGTAATTCTTCAGTGATGGGGTCCCAAGAGAGAGAGAGGACCAGGAGATCAGAAAATAGAAAATTTTGTGATCAGGGGGTCTCTCACAAGCCGTATCGAGTAAATTTAAGAAATACAGCATCTTATATACAATTCTTAGTGGAGACATAGGATGAAGTCAGCATAAAGCTAATGGAACTCTCTTATATGAGGGTAACACAGAACATCTCAAGGTCACCTAGAACGCAGCAGCAGTGGGGCTGGTAAGTTCAATCTCTTCAAAAGTTAAAAACTTTTATTCATTTGATGCTCTGCCTCCCCCAACCTCCCCAAACCACCACCATTTAAGACCAGACTTTTCCAAATCTGCTCCTGGGAAAAGACACAGAACTAGTGTCTTTGTATTTTCCTCAGGGCCTCTAAGAAAGCCTTGGATCAGCCTGGTTCACAGCACAAGGCCATGTTACCTTCCTGTGAGTCATCAACCAGGGATACTCTTGAAGCTCTACAAACCCTAAAGCCTCTTAACACTGCTATTGGTTGTGTGCCAAAACTAAGTGATAAGTTTCTATTGCTAAAGATCCCACTCATGTTGGCTGTGGAACATGGAAAAAAAACCAAGCTAAGATATAATTAGAAGCTTCCTCCCTGCAGGCTTCATGGGACAGAAGGCATCATGCAAGCTGCCAGGGGAGAATTGTCTCCAACATTTCTGGTCAGCTACAGACCCTATATGCTATAGTGCCAACATACTATGCAAGGCACTCCCACTGGTGCAATAGTGGCATGACTATTATAGCTGCAACCAACACTTTTTCTGTTAGATTTAAGGCCTGCACTGCATGGCAAAATTCATGCCTGGCACTATAAGCCAGAGCAACAGTCTGTGCCTGGGGAAATCAAAGTCCTCAGTAGGCAAGCCACTGGTTTTCGTTTCGTTGAATTTTGCTAAGCCTATCGAACTGCCTTCTAAACATTTGTGCTTATGCCCATAGACCGGTGTTGCTATCAGCTTTAGTCAGAAATGGAAACAGATGTTTTGCAAAGGATAGTTTATCTTAGAGTCCAACTGTAGCTGACTTTCCTGAGAACAGGCAACTGTTGCTAAGTCATAGTGGCTCAACCATTAGTCATAGATGGACATCAATATCACCCTCTCCAAGGCTCAGGGAACATTGCAGAAGAGATGACAAACATAATGTACAAGGAGCTGAAGAGGTGATGGCTCACTGGTAAAAGCATTAGCTGTTCTTTCTGAAGGACAAAGTTCAATTTCCGGTACCCATGACAGGCTCCTCTGAATTTGGTAAGAATGTAATTCTAGGTACTAATATTTGTTGTGGTCTTTGTTGAGTGGGGGTTTTGTTCCTTGGTTTCTGTTTCCTCTGATCTTTAGGAGACCGTGGTGACCCTGTATTATCTGGTAGGTAATTCTTCTGGTATCCTCATAGGTGTGGTCATTGGGGATTCCTAATAGAATGTGTTTCCATGTATTGGGAGCTGACACAGGAATGTGGTCTCTCCTAAGGAAATGGTGATGCAGTCAGTACAACTCAGACAACTCAGTCATCCTGATACAACCCAAGCCATGCCAAATCCATCTTGTTTGGGCTTGTTATAATGCCTGTGGGATAATGTCAAATCCTGAGTACAGTGACTGCACAGCAAGATTCTGTATCTGCTAAACAACAATAGAAGGTTCCTAGTTTTTGCTATTCTGGAAAATTTCACTTCTGAATTTTAACTGTTATGTCATGTAACCTAACATATAAACCATGGGTTAGATCCACTTAGTTCTGTTTATTCTGAAGTCACATAGAGGTGATAACAATGCAAAACAGAAACCCATTAGGGAAAATCTTATGTGCCTTGTTTTCAAAGCTTTCTGGTATGGAGCAGAATATTAAAGAGACATGTGTCCACCACCACTAGAACACAGCCATCCACTCTGATAAAATAGGGCATTGTTTAAAGGGTATTGTTGGTGTAGATAGCTAGTTTATTGAGGACATGCCCTATGTACAAAAAGAAAGAGAGAGCAAAGAGAGAAGACAAAATATCCTTGATTTTTTTCCTGACCTCTATCATGGCTCTTCTCACATATTTTAGAAGCATCTTAATGTAGCCACTCGCCTCAATAAAGCCACTTTAAGCACAGCACCAAGTAGAGTAACAGCTGAGACATCATTTGTTAACAGCCACACTTCAGTCCAAATACACTTTCTTTTTCTTCCCTGTCCCTCTACTTGGCCACAGTACTAACTTTGAGCAATGCTATGAGTAACTGGGGAGTATCCACCGAAGCAGAAAATAAATATAGTCACATGATTTGGTCCTGCACATACCAGTTAATATTCATTTAGATTTTAGCCTGTTGTGGGCAGCCGATCTATAGGCCAGGAGCAGAGTCTCAGGAAGCAGGACTTAACTGACCCAAAATTAATATAGCAAAAACAATAAATCAACGCTTGTTCCTAAGATCTTGCTAATGTGACACTGAGCGTTTCTGCAGTGGCTGACATACCAAGTCATGTTACTGGTTTCGTTTTTGTTTTAAATGGCTTTCATACTCAGATGCTATTTCTTAGCTTCCTGGTTCCTATCAGATTCAGACTCCCACTATCTTTCCACTGATTACTTGGGATAATTTGTTAATTTTGTCCCCTACCTCTTAGTGTCTACCTCTCTAATACACCATCACTCAGACTCGGTCTAAAGCACACATCTAACTTGACCACTTGTCTTAGAACCTCCCATAGCTCTCTGTTGTGCAGTGGGATACACTCCGGTAGTAGTGTCTCCACTACTAGTTCCTATGGCTTTTCATCCTTGTCGCCATTTTTACTGCATGACTGCAGGCAAATGAGCCCAGCCCAGCATCTTTTTTTTTAATACGTCATTCTTCATAAACCTTGAAATGCACGACTCATTAATGAGACCTCGACAAATGCCACATCCTTTCAGAAAGCCCTTTCCCAATCTAAATGATATTACCAAATTATGAAATTACATTTACAAATCAAAATTATAGGTACTTGCCCTTTTCTTCTTTCAGCATTTTCGGGGCAGTTTTACATTAGCACATTTCATCGAATTATGCCCCTTTCTGCCTCTTATATCCTTATTAAACCAAGTTCCTCAGGGATTGAGGACATTTTCTATTCATCTGGTTAAACTCAGCTCTTAATGCCATCTCTGTCATATAAGTAAGAAGCACTTATACCTAATCCCCCATGCACCTTGACAGGGGATCCTGGTTCTGTGAGAGCAGGTTTATGCTGGAAATGTTGAACTTCAAGGATGCTTGGAGGTATCTTTGATTCATTATATTTGGTTCAAGTAAACCCATCATTGCGCCTTCCTCTCTTATACCTAGCAATTCTTACCTAGGTCATAACCCAGGAAGAAGACAAGACTCCAGGCATGTTCTTCTGTGTTCCATTCCCTTATTAAGTTGTGGCAGGGCTTTTTCTTCTGGGTGACTATTTTAGGAGATTTGGGTATTTTTTAAAGACTATTCTAGATTCCCAGTCAATATAATGACTATGATGTCATTATAGTGTTGAAGAACGTTATTCTTATCTCCTTAAAGTTATATCAGTTAGTCCACTAGTCCACTGAAAAATATCCACATTGTTTTCTAAATGGCATGAGTGATGAGGTGTCTCAAAGAATTACCCAACAGCTGGTGATCCTTGAGAATCTCTTTTAACATTCTTGACGTCATGAATCACCCCATTGTCCTCATTTTATTTGTGGAATCTTGATTATGTCACACCTGACACAGAATAAAAGTATAAAAAGAGAATACATGTGCACTGCTATTCTCATTTGAGATACGAACAGTCGTGGGGCCAGCATCTATCACCTTTACTGATGTTTGTGAGCAGAGATACCCTCATTCTGTACCTTACCACAACCATGCGCTCGAGTCATTGCACACATGCATACACTCGAGTCACCGCACTAATCACACGCATGCACACCTACAAACATTTACTTAGTATTTGGTTACTCTGAATTTGATTTTTCCTAATAATTTTCAGAGCCACATAGATGAAAAAAGATGACCCTTCCCTTGGGGTACCTATCAGATTGGTCCAATGATTACATCATAATGTGGTATGTTTAGGGATTTTCCTCATGTAAACCAGGACCTAATGTCAGAGCACTGCAGTATGGCACTTGCAAACTCTTCTAAATTAAATCAACACACAACAGAAACACTTATCTTTAATTTGATACAAGTAGCTGAATAACAAATTATTTACTCATGCCTCCGGATCAAAAACCTACAGCTTGTGTGTACACACACACACATACACAGAGAGAGAGAGAGAGAGAGAGAGGGGGGGGGGGAGAATGTCAAGCATTATTCAGGAACATGCTTCTAGAGGGAATAAATTATGATGAAACAGTATTTCCATTGTCTTCTATGTCTCTACACTTCTGGCTTAAAATGGTCCATTTTAACAAGAGATCGTTTCTCTTTCTGAAGGTCACTAGACTCTACATAAATTATTAATAATGAACTCAGGAGTCAGGAGCACTCAAAACAAATCACTTGCCCATCTCTCCCCTGAAGGGTAGCATTTCAAAAGGCAAAATCTCTCCCAGTATCAAAGCAGAGTCTGGGGCTAGACAGGAGAGGGTGGGAGCTGAGTTAGTCCCTGGTTGCCTCACATGGGGTTTCTACATCTTGCTAGAGATCAAGGTGCTAGAAACATGTGTTCCAACCCAGAAAAGCCTTTTGCAGGAGAGCTCTGGATCCAGTGACCTTGGCCACCTGTGACAGGAAGAAAAATTGCTCCTGAAACTCTGTGTTGCTACTTTGGAAACAAGTGGTTTGTAAACTCAGGAGATTTCCAGTTTACTCAAAAGAAACTTGAAACTCATAAAGAAAAAGACAGTCTCTGGAGACATGGCATAAGTTTGAAGGGAAGATGGAGGAATGAATGGGTAGATGAATAGTGGAAAGAAAAGTAACCCTAAATTTGAAAGGATTCCCTAAATCCCATGCACCCTCAGATTTTCCCTTTATTAATATGTATACTCTTCACAGTATGGGATTAACTGTCTTCCATAAAGCCTTCATAGGTAAGCATCCACAATCCTTCCACCCTCCCCCATGTACTCCCTGACCCTAAAAAATCAATCACCATTAGAATTTTAGACCTGTGGTTTCCTTTTTCGTTTATACAAATGAGCAAGAGCGTTTTAACTTGACTCTTTTGTGTCCTGCTTTGTTTTGAAACGGGCGTGGGCACCCAACAGCTGGAGCAGAGTCCTCAGTTTCCCAGCATCCAGGAGGGGCAAGATTTCACGGCATACAGCAACTCCTCAAGAACTTCCCCCCAATTTTACTGGTACCAACAGGTGCCCAGGGAAGGCCCTGTCATCCTGACGACGACACCAGTCAGGAGTGGAGAAGTAAAGGAGGAAGGGAAGATAACCGCAGGAGTTTGGTGAAGCAAGGAAGAACAGTTTCCTGTTTGTCGTCAGAGCCCAGCTTAGAGATGCAGGAATCTTCTCTGTGCAGGAGCTCACAGCTCTGGTGGCCTCTGCTACCTGTCCCCAACCCCTGCAGCTGCAGACTCTTACCACTCTGTCACGAACCTCTAGCTCTTCCTCACCAGCTATTGGCATGAGCAATGGTGGCATCCCAACCCCTCCTTGCCTCCTGGACCCATTTTTTCCTGCCTTTCCAGAAAACATGGACCTCAAACATGCCTTCTCCTATAAGATGAGGCCGTGCATGTGGCCTCCTTCTAAGAATCAATAACAATGTCAGCAAACAGTCACCCAAGGTAGGCCATGGTGGGGATCAATATGAGGGACCAGTGGGAGTTACTGGACAGAAAGTTCCATGATCTAAAACCAAATACCTCATTCCACACTGTCTTACAGCATGGGCTTCGCTACAGAAAGATTCTGACCCATGATGTGGTGACGGATCTCAGGACCGCCTACAGATGTGTTTCTGAGTAATGAGTTGTGATCCCAGATCTGTTTTCCATGGTGATTTCACTGTTGTGGTAAAACCCTAAGGTTCAGTCTTCTCCAGCCTCTTTTCCTCTTGCCGCACAGTCGCACAGCCATGAAGAAACGTGCAAGTGTAACTGTGACTGCAGCTCCACCTCGGGAGAGCCTCATGTCACCCCAGATGAATCTGGACATTTTAAAGAGCCAGGAGGCCATTGAATCACTTGCTACTGTAGCCAACCATAGTCCTGACTACAGTAAGAGATGCTCTGCAGTTTCTCTTTGCATGTGTGAGTACAGTGGGAGTGTAAGACATTGTGCTATTTTGCAAAATAAGAGATCTTTTAATGGATGTTACATATTTCACAAAATATTGATATTCTTATAATGAAAAAACTCTCATTAGCATGACCTTATTTTTAAAAGCCCACATCAATTTCCTACAATTATGGAAGACTCTGGGTTCCAGTTTTCTCTAAGTCTTGTGATTGAGCCATTATCAATATAATTTCTCTTCCTCCTCTCCTCCAAGTCCTTCATCTCACCTCTCCCCCAGACCCTCCCCACCCCTACTCCCCTGTCCATTGCTCTCCAGAAAAAGGGAGGCCTCCCATGGATATCAACCCTGGCCTATCAAGTTGCAGTAAGACTAGGCACGTCCTCATTCTCTCCTAATGAGGTTAGATGAAGCAGCCAAGTAGGAGGAAAGGGTCCTAAAATCAGGCAACAGAGTCAGAGACAGCCCCTGCTCCCACTGTTAGGTGTTCCACATGAAGACCAAACTACACAACTGTACCATATGCACAGAGGGCCTAGGTCAGTCCCATGCAGGCTCCCTGGTAGACCCAGATTAGTTGACTCTGTGAGTTATTTTATGGTACCCTTGACACCCCTGACTCTTAAAATCCCTCCTTACTTCTGCAGGTTCCCCCAGCTCTGCCTAATGTTTGGCTCTGGGTCTCTGCATCTGTTTCCATTAGTTGCTGGGCGAAGCCTCTCTGTTGACAGTTATGCTAAGCTCCTGTCTGCAAGTATAAGAGAACAACTTTAATGGTGTCAGGGATGGGCTCCCTCTCATGGCCTGGGTCCAAGCTTGGCCAGTCATGGGTCGCCTGTTCCTTCAATTTCTGCTCCATCTTTTACCCCCTGCATATCTTGTAAGCTGAATAAATTGTGAGTTGCAAGTTTTGTGGCTGGGTTGGTGTCCCAATCCCTCCATTAAAAGTCTTGCCTGGTGACAGGAGATGGAGGGTTCAGGCTCCATATCCGTCATTGCTAAGAGTCTTACCTAAGGTCTCCCTCATAGATTCCTGAGAATTTTCATTGCCCTAGGTTTCTAGTTCCTCTCAGAGATTCCCTCCCATCCCCATTCCCTCTCCCATTTCTGCCATTCCAGTTGTCTTTCCCAGTACTCTCTCCCTCTGTTCTCCCCTCACCTGGTCCCTTCTGTTCCCATCCCTTACCTCAACCCCTGTAGGCATTTTTACTTTGCAATTTTAAAAGTTACTTCCATGGTTTATAATCTAACATTAGCACTGTAGTCCACTCCAAAGTCAACCCTTGAGAGATTTGGCATGCTGTCATCATAAGTTTAAGGGAAAATATACATTTGTAAATAAGAAAACAGTGGCGGAAGAGATAGCTTCATGGTTAAAAGCAATTGCTGCTCTTGTAGAGGACCCAAGTTCAGTTCCCACCACCCCCACATTAAGTGGCTCATGACGTCCTAACACTCCAGCTACAAAGAATGTAACCCACTCCTGGCTTCTTCAGGTACCAAAATAAAGGCACACAGGCACGCGTGCGCGCGCGCGCGCACACACACACACACACACACACACACACACACACATACACACACACACACACACACACACACAGGGCTAAGGGTGGTGGTAAAGAAGTCTTTTTAAAATTCAAGAAAACAGTTTTAGTTCTCCCTGGTACAAGGAACATGACGCTGTCCCTTTTCTTTTCTTCCAGCCCTAGATTTAGAAACTTACTGTGAATTCCCTCTGTGTTCCTTTGAGGTATACATAAATCTTTAAAGAAGAAATAAGATCCTTGCCAGTTTTATTAACCTACAGCTGTCTTTCTCAAGGTTCCGGGAGCCATAACTGTGAAATGCAGTGCCTCCTCTGGAAGCTCTTATGGGCGGGGAAGTGACTAACCTTGAGGTACTTTCTGTCATAAAGATAACACTTATTTTTCCTTCGGAAAAGTGCCACTCAGAACACGGCTAGCTTCCATCACTGGGTAAACTAAGGCTGGGTCAAGCAGGCTATTAAACCTGCCTATTTGAAAACACAAATGTTTGTCTTGAAGAATCATATGCATTTTGGTCCACCTAGCTATATAAAAGGAATAGATGTCCTTCAATCTTCACCATGCCTTTAACAAATTGCCCGGGATATGCACGCATTCTGACTTATTGCTTATTAAATAAAACTGTTTTCATTTTCTTCTACCTTTTTGGAGAATTGTTCTTAGCTGCACAGGGATTGACTGCATTTTCCCAGTAAGACTTTCCATTGCCGTTTCATAGCCACTAGGCCTGCACGTCTGTCTCCTTGAAAAGCAATGCAGACCCTGAGGAAAAAAACAGTGAAGGGAATTTGCCATTTGCTGAGCATGTAATGGGAAACTGCTTTTTCCTCACAAGATCTGTGCAGGGTAAGTGTAAGTGCTTAACTCAGGGCAGGCACACTGTGGGGATTAGCAACACTTTGTGAATTGCTTACCACGATCATGGCTTTCATAAGACACACTCAAATTTTCATTCGTATTCTGCTATGTATTTTACCCAGAAAATATATAAATGATTCAGTTCCTTCTTCCAAGGAACTCATTCATGTCAGCTAGTTCCCATAGCCACCATTCCCTAGAGGCCAAAATCCTCTGGTTAACGATCTCCATTGAAGAAGCAATGAAACTTACCATGCACCTGTGCCTTCCTGAAACTACACTGTGAACGCCAGGATCAGATACAAATTTCTGGGGTACGCAACAGCCCTATCCTGTCCAGAAAACATAGTGCACCAGAGGCTTTCCCTGTAGGATGATGTCACAGGTGAGGCAGGTACAGGATAGAAGGAGGCCTGTCGTTGGAGGAGAAGGAAGGATGGGCGGGAGAGAAGTTTGAAGGAAGAGGAGGAGAATAGGAAAAGGGAGACGGAGAAAGGGGAGAAGCCATGGCAGGTGATGTTAAGATTCTGCTCTGTGTATTTACAGGTTGTTATTAATGTTCCTAAGGGATGGATGGTACTGGGCTTTATATGTTTAAGTGGGCAATTATATCTTTCCAATTGGATCTAAGATTATTGTGTTGTGTGTTCTTTTATGTGAGGGTTTGTGTGTAGGAAAGTGTGGGCTAGGCTGTGTTTCCGCCAGATATCTTGGGGCACCGCGGCGCGGACCGAGCGGGGTAAAAGACACCAATACTTTTTATTATTTTATTTTTACAACAACATTTCCCGTCTTCAGCTTTTGACTCTTTCTACCCTTTTTCCCATACAATGTTCCCTGAGCCTTGGGGGTAGAAAGTATGATGTAGGTGTCCCATTTAGAAGTGAACACTGTACCACCACTTCCTCTCTGTGCATGACAGGGCCAATAAACATTCCCAGCATGGAGTAAGGAGAAATACATGGGGTCTGATGCCTAGCTAAGGAGTTACTGGTAGCTGACGGCTGGGGGAGGGAAACTTGGTTTTCTTCAGAAGTGTGGAAGGTGTCTTAAGCTCTAATGGATGAGCCCACACCCATGCACATATGGGCAGAACTAATTAGGATCAATGGATTATTTTCTAAAAGAAAATAAAAATAAGAAAAGAGCATGAAGTCGGGAAGAAGGGGAAACATGCAAGGGAAGAGTCTGGGAAGAGCCGAAAGGAGGAATGAAGGATGGGTATAATTGAATACATTGCACCTATGAGTGAAGTCCTCAAAGAATAAGTTAATTAAAAGAGAAAAGGCCTGTGTGTGGCTGCACTGCTGTTCAGAATGTGGTACTAGCATTCGAGTTAATCCTCAAGGGGGGCATTCTAATTAGAGAAAAGAATCCCTTGGCTTTGGGGAGAATGACTCACTACTAGAGAATGAGAATCTCTGAAGACTGGGATTGGTAATGATGTTATCTGAGGGTGGAAACTGTGGCGATCTGAATGAGAAAAGCCCCCATGGGCTTAGATATTTGGTTACCAGGAAGTGGCACTGTTTGAAAGGATAGGAGGCGTGGCCTTGATGGAGGAAGTGTATCAGTGGGAGTGGGCTTTCGGGTTTCAAAAAGCCCATTCCAAACCCAGTGGTCCTCTCTTCCTTCTGCCTGCAGCTTTGGATGTAGGACTCTCAGCTACATGTCTGCCTGTGAGACACCATGCTCCCCATCTGAAACTGTAAGCAAGCCCCACTTAAGTGCTTTCCTTTATAAGAGTTGCCTTGATTTTGGTCTCTTCACAGCAATAGAACCCTGACTGAGACAAGAACCAAGGGCCCTAATGAGAGCAAAATATCATTAGCAATGTAATCATATGTCCTCATCAGAAACCATTTTCTTATCTCCAATATTTAATATAAAGCTTAGATTCATATTGATTTAATTTTAGTCTCATCAGTCCACATTTCTCAGTGTCAAGACCAGATGTGGAATTTTTGCCTTGGTTCAGATAAAAATGCTCTTTAGAAATTATGACTATGCTACACCTAAGATCAGAGACCAAAATCAGAAGAAAAAATAGAAGAAAAGCAAAAATATTAAAAACTAAGGAAAGCAAAGGTAAGGTCAGGAAGAAGGAGAAGGGATGAAGGCAGGAAGAGAAGGGCAGAGCTCTCCTGGTCAGGGAAGCCGCAGCTTCTGTTCTACTGGGGCAAACTGAAGGACAGAGGCTGCCCAGGCACGGAGCCGTCTTATACTCCACATGGTCATGCAGGATTTGTAGCTTTCTACGATCAGATACTGGCAGCACCCCAGAACCATAAGAAACACCGAGTCTCCAGGCATTGGCCCTCGATGAGAACTGGTGTTCTAATGTTAAGTACTGCAATGGTAGAACAGACTTTTAGAGCCAGTATGTACTCAGAGATCATATGTCCTGGACTAACACTTGTCATTGGACTTCATATATTCAGTAAGATACATGCAATATAAAAATAAGAATGAGGTATTGTTTTTACATAAACTACTCACCAATCAGAAAAGTTTCTCCATCTGATCATAGCCCATAGTTTATTTACCTTGGTTGATATTCTTACACTTTTTTTATTATTTTATTTATTTACATTTCAAATGTCCCCCTTCCTGGTCTCTCCCCTGCCAATCCTCCACCTTGTACCCCTCCCCTTTGCCTCTAAGAGGATGATCCTCCATTCACCCACCCACTCCTACCTCAACCCTCCAGCATCACACTTTGCTGGGACAACAAGCCTCCATAGAACCGAGTGCCTCCCCTCCCATCGATGCCAGATAAGGCAGTTTTCTGTTACGTCTGTAGCAGGAGCCACAGACCTACCCATGGATACTCTTTGGTTGGTGGTTTAGTCCCTGGGAGCTCTGTGGGATCCGGTTAGTTGATATTGTTATTCTGCCTATGGGGCTATAATCCTCTTCAGCTTCTTCAGTCCTTCCCCTAACTCTTCCATTGGGGCACCCAGGCTCAGTCCGATGGTTGGCTGTGAGTGTCTGCATCTGTCTTAGTCAGGTGCTAGTAGAGCCTCTCAGAGGACAGCCATACCAGGCTCCCGTCCACAATCACTTCTTGGCATCAGAAATAATGTCAGAGTTTGGTGTTTGTGGATGGGATAAATCCCAAGGTGGGGCAGTCTCTGGATGACCTTTCCTTCATTTTCTGCTCCATATTTTTTAGACAGGATTTCCTGCATTTCCTTTAGACAGGCACAATTCTGGGTTAAGAAATTTGAGATGGCTGAGTGGCCCCATCCCTCCACCGGGATCTATCTGCTGGAGGTGACCTCTTCAGCTCTATCGTCCCACTGTTGGATATTTTAGCTAATGTCATCCCCACTGGGTCCTGAGAGCCTCTCACATCCCTTCCTCTGGGACTCTCTAGTGATTACACACACACACACACACACACACACACACACACACACACACACACACACCGTTCCCCACTTCCTTCTCCTGGCCCTCTGAACTTCTCTCCTGTCTCTTACCATAACTGATTCTGTTTCCTCCCCTTTTCCTCACCCATTCCCCTCTCCCACCAGGTGCCTCCCTCCCCCTGCCTCCTGTGCTTATTTCGTTCCCCCTTCTAAGTGAGAAGTATCCACACTTTGGCCTTCCTTTTTGTTAAGTTTCATATGGTCTATGAGTTGTATTGTGGGTATTCTGAGCCTTTGAGCTAAGATCTACTTATTGTGAGTACATACCATATATGTCTTTTTATATCTGGGTTACCTAACTCAAGATGATACTTTCTAGTTCTATCCATTTGGCTGTGAAATTTGGGAACTCATTTTTAATGGCTGAGTAGTATTCCATTGTGTAGATGTACCACATTTTCTGTATCCACACTTCCATTGAGGGACATCTGGGTTGTTTCCAGCTTCTGACTATTATAAATAAGGCTGCTATGAACATAGTGGAACACGTGTCCTTGTTACATGTTGGAACATCTTTTAAGTATATGCCCAGAAGTGGTACAGCTGGGTCTTCAGGTAGAACTACTTCCAACTTTCTGAGGAACCACCATACTGATTTCCAGAGTGGTTGTACCAGCTAGCAATCCCACCAACAAGGGAGGAGTGTTCCTTGACAGCATCTGCTGTCACCTGAGTTTTTTCTTTTAGCCATTCTGACTGGTGTGAAGTGGAATCTCAGTGTCATTTTGATTTGCATTTCCCTGATGACTAAAGATGTTGAACATTTCTTTAGATGCTTCTCAACCATTTGAGATTCCTCAGTTGATAATTATTTGTTTAGCTCTGTACTCCATTTTTAAATTGGATTATTTTGTTTTCAGGGGTCTAACTTCTTGAGTTCTTTAAATGTTTTGTATACTAGCACTCTATTAGACATAGGGTTGGTAAAGATCTTTTCCCAATCTGTAGGTTGCCATTTTTCCTATTGACAGTGTCCTTTGCCTTACAGAAGCTTTTCAGTTTCATGGGGTCTCGTTTGTCAGTTGTTGATCCTAGGACCTGAGACATTAGTGTTCTATTCAGGAAAATTTCCCCTATGCCTATGGTTTGAGACTTTTTCCCACTTTCTCTTCTATTAGATTCAGTCTATCAGGTTTTATGTGAAGGTCCTTGATCCACAGGGACTTGAGCTTTGTACAAGGCGATAAGAATGGATCAATTTGCATTCTTCTACATGCTGACCTCCAGTTGAACCAGCACCATTTGTTGAAAATGCTTTCTTTTTCCACTGTATGCTTTTGGCTTCTTTGTTAAAGATCAAGTGTAAGTGTGTGGTTTATATTTCTGGGTTTTCAGTTCTATTCCATTGATCAACATGCCTGTCTCTGAACCAATACCATGAATTTTACTATGTTAATTCTACCAATCCATAAGCATGGGAGATCTTTCCATCTTCTGAAATCTTCTTCAGTTTCTTTCTTCAGAGTCTTGAAGTTCTTGTCATACAGATCTTTGACTTGTTTGGTTCGAGTTACACAAAGATATTTTATATTATTTGTGACTATTGTGAAGAGTGTTGATTCCCTAGTTTCTTTCTCAGACTTTTGCCCTTTGTGTAGAGGAAGGCTACTGATTTGTTTGCATTCAATTTACTTCCAGCCACATTGCTGAAGTAGTTTTTCAGGTGTAGGAGTTCTCTGGTAAAATTTGGGTGGTCGCTTATGTATACTATCATATCATCTGCAAATAGTGGTACCTTGACTTCTTCCTTTCCAATCTGTATCCCCGTGATCTCCTTTTGTTCTCTTATTGCTCTAGCTAGAACTTCAAGTACTATATTGAATAAAGAGTCAGTGGGTAGCTTTGTCTTGTCCCTGAGTTTAGTGGGATTGCTTCAAGTTTCTCTCCATTTAATCGATGTCAGCTGTTGCTTTGCTGTATATTGCTTACCTTAGGTTTAGGGATGCCTTGAATTCCTGATCTTTCCAAGGATGCCTTGAATTCCTGATCTTTTAATATGAAGGGGTATTGTATTTTGTCAAAGGCTTTTTCAGCATCTAACGAGATGAACATGTGATTTTTTTTCTTTGAGTTTATTTATATAGTGGAATTTGTTGATGATTTACTTATATTGAAGCATCCCTAGGATGAAACACATTTGATTGATTTGATTGTGGTGAATAGTCATTTTGATGTGTATTTGGATCCAGTTTGGGAGAACTTTATTGGGTGTTTTTACATGGATATTCATTAGTGAAATTGGTCTGAAGTTTTCTTTCTTTGTTGGGTCTTTGTGTCATTTAGGTATCGGTGTAACTGTGGTTTCATAGAATGACTTAGATAGTATTCCTTCTGTTTTTATTTTGTGGAATTGTTTGAAAAGTCTTGGTAATAGGTCTTCTTTGAAGGTCTGATAGAATTCTGCACTAAAACTGTAGTAGTAATTAATTATCAAAGTACGGTGTGACCAAGCACCATGCCACACTACCACCTGCTACTACTCCCTGTCCCTGGCTGTCTCTCCACCTCCATGGCCAGCCCCATGCAGAGGCCATCTACCTTGTGGCTCTCTGATGCAGACTCTGCTCACATTCCCAACATCCACCCTCTGTGGTTATAGTCACAATTTCCAGTAACCCATTAAAATCAAAACTCTAGAAGCTTGTAATTTATCAATCAGATTTATATCTGTAATTCTCATCCCACAAAACATCCACATAATAAACTCAGAACCAATTGATATTGATATGAACTGCCCACATAGATAAGACAAACTGTCCTGTAATAATCCACCCCTTATAAAATATTCATAGCTACCTGTGGCCACTTAAGGCCACATAGATCTGGGTTGTCCTTCTCTTTCTCCCTCTTGGTTCCTCTCCCTCTCTCCTTCCCTCCCTTTCTCCTCCTCCTCCTCCTCCTCTGCCTCCTCCTCTTCTTCCTTCTTCCTCTCTCTCTCTCTCTCCTCTCCAAAACTCTGCACCACCTTACCTTTTCACTGCCCAATCACAGGTGTTGCCTTATCTTGTGCCTGCCCTCACCTGCAGACATCAATCCACATAAAACCATCTGGTCCTGGGTTGTTTTTTTTTGGGGGGGGGGTTACTTTTAATGACTGCTTCTATTTCCCTAGGGGTTATGGGACTGTTTAGATAGTTTCTTTGGTCCTGATTTAACTTTAGTACCTGGTATCTGCCTAGAAAATCATCCATTTCATCTAGATTTTCCATTTTTGTTGAGTATAGGCTTTTGTAGTAGAATCTGATGTTTTTTTAATTTCCTCGGTTTCTGTCGTTAAGTCTCTCTTTTCATTTCTGATTTTGTTAATTTGGACACTGTCTTTGTGCTCTTTCTTTAGTTAGTTTGGCTAAGGGTTTATCAATCTTGTTGATTTTCTCGAAGAACCAGCTTTTGGTTTTGTTGAGTCTTTGTATTGTTCTCTTTCTTTCTAACTGGACTCCTCTAGATACAAATTCATTGTGAGTTAAGAACATCCCTATTGGGAGCTAGAGGCGATATCTTTGTGTGAATTGGGAGAGGGATACTACACAGGAGAGAGGGAAGCAGTGAAGGAGAAAAACAGCCAATCGCTTGGGCTGGTGTGCCTTGTACTATAAGTGGAGAAATAAAGAAAATTTCTCTAAGACTGCAAATGGGTAACAACTGCTTTGTAAATAATCCCCACTTGTGTCTTTTATACTTCAACAGTTCCCTGAGAGTTTCTAACGAACTCAGATTGCACTTCAGCAGCTAGAAGTGACTCATCACTTAGTCACTTGGTAGAGAAGTCCTTCTCTGACCCCCCAACTGCCCCTCAGTGTTTACTTTCCTTACTCCTTTAATAAGTGCATAAGCCCAAACTCCTGTGATGAAGCCTCTCCCCATCAACTCAAGGGCATTCTGCTCTGTCAGTTGCTCTAAGACTGATGCACTTAGCTGAATGCAAGTGATTATGATTAGGGCACCTTTGTCTTAAGAAATGTGTGCCGAGCAGTCTATGGGATGAAAACAGAAGCAGAGACGAACAGCTCTTCAAAGACTTCAGTTAACAATAGAAATAATAGAGAAAAGAAGGCCTTTTGTGTCTGTGAAATGATGGATTTGAGAAGGTAAATGTATTACCATGTGCAGATCTAGGAATAACATACTTTCAGCAAAACTCTCATTCTTTAAAAGCACTTTCAATATAATTTAAAATATGAACATAATTCTGAGTTGTTATAAAAAAGGTATTAAAGGATAAACTCTCACGCTCCAAAAGTTCCTGGCAGGATTACCAACCAGTCTTTATTAGGAGTTAAGAATTCATTATACATATTCATCTTTACACACACACACACACACACACACACACACACACACACACACACACCCCAGTACAGTCTCTACAGATAAAACTTTAGAAATACTCTTCTAAACTCATCTCCAACTCAAACAAGTTTCCTAAATGGAGATGGTTGGATCTTCCACAGTTAGCGATTCAACATGAAGAGTGTCAAAATAAAAAATAAATAAGATTGGGGCCCCAGCTTTCAGAAGTTGTTATTTCTGTAGTTACACAACTGCCAACATGATCTCAGCAAGCTTCATGCTGAATGAAGAACTCAGCCTTCTGTATACTTCATAAGTCTAACTTAGGAATCTTTCCACCTCCAGAAAAGGAGTCTCCTGATCTCATTGGCAGTGCAGCACCGCTCTTGTAATGAGCACTCAGCAGGAATGAGAGTTCTATCTTAGTCTAGTGGTTCTATGGTGCTTTACATCATTTAAAGAACGTAGTCTACACTGTAAAGAGCTCCCTACGACTGCCACCTTCCTAAACCAATGGAAGTCCTTACTACATTATAAATACTTACCTATATACTCATAGATAAGAGTGATCTCACCCATCATCAAACAAGTATCTTTTTGCACCAGACAGACACTATTACAGAAAAAACACGACTGGTCAAATACAGAGATCAACTGGCCATGTGATATACATTCTCAACTAAAATGTAAATATATTTTTTAAATATATTATTAATATAATTAATATATTATATTATTAATATAATCATATATATGATTACTGTACTCAAGGCTAAGTGAACATCATGGAAAAGGGGGTGGAAATATTGTGAAAGCCAGAATTTGTGGTGGGATTGCGTTTTCTAGTTATGACAGGAAAACTAGACCCATGGAATTTCAACAACACGGCTGCCTAAACAAAACTTGAGCAATGGTAACACCAGTTGACACCCAATATAGATAAAGGAAGCACACAGGGCCCCAACCCTAGATGAAGAGCTATATGCCATTAACAACTGCTGAGGCGAGAAAGTTAGTCTTCTTCGGGAATGAGGCCCTGACCGGTTAGCCAATATTGAGCTACACAATAATGATCCAGAGTCAGTCCTGAAAACATGCACATGCAGACAGCTCTGAATAAACCTAGCAGGTCATATTTACATGCTTATTCATTTTCATATATAATAAAATGGTTAAAAAAAGACTGTGAATTGGGGGGAAGCAGACATAGGAGGGGTAGGATGTAGGAAAGGGGGATGGTATGATTATATCTTTATAGTTCTCTATATTTCTATATGTTATGTAAGCAAAGGGGTCTGAAGGTACCTGGAAGAGAATGGGGGACAAGAGACACGAAGAAGGACGCCAAGACAAGAGTCTGACCAAGGCGACAATTTTATTTTTCCCCAAGGCTGAATTTATATCATAACAGGGGTAACAGAGGGAGGGGGAAAGCAAGAAACATTTACGCAGGCCAAGGACACAATATTTGTGTGGTCAGGGAATCGGCTGATGTTGACAGGATGTCAGAAAGGTCACAGGTTTGACATCTTATTGGTCAGCAAGAGAACTTTATCATATTATTATTCATCCTGACCACCAGATTTGTATTAGTCTTCTGCAGCTGGCTGGGGATTTTCCATGAACCCAGTCATACTTAATTCTAACCATAATAATAACATCAATAATGGAGGGCTTCAAAGGCATCACTCCCAACAATGTTATATTTTAATATCATTCTTTATCCTTTCCCAGCTCCTCCTAGATCCTACCCACCTCCCTGTCTACCCAAATTCAGGTTTTCTTTCTTTCTTTAAAAAAAAAAAAAACACTTAAAAAAATCAAACCAGAACAGAAGGAATCACACAAAGAAGCATGGAGTCCATTTTGTGCTGGTAGACTACTGGGCAGAAGGCCTGCTCTGGAGTACGGTTTACATACACAACCCAAGAATGGGGCTCTGTGAGGAGAATTCTGAGTGGTTGTGAGAAAGCTCCAATAAAGCAAAAAAAAGTCTTGGGACTTCAGTTTCTTCGAAACAGAATTATTTTGGGATGCGTTTTCCTGCTCCTCCAAGGTGTAGTGGACAGGAGTGAGTTTTCTTCAGTGTATTCCTTACAACTGGCTATTGTTATTGGTTTATGTGCCTCTATGGAAAAACATGTTCCAGCCACCGGGCAGCTTCCTCACCTAGCACAGCTCAGCCTTGGGAATGTTCACTTCACTCATGTGACTCCTCTTCACCCTCAGAGTATGAGTTGTCTGATGCTCTGAGTAAAGTTGGGTATTGCATGTGAATTTAACCCACCTCATTTATCAGCTTCATTCTCCCCAGGTCCCACCACCAAGTAGAACAGTGACACCACTCCACTAGAGAAAACTAATTTTCCCTCTCTGAGTAGGCATTAATTTGCAGATAGCTTCTTGGTTCTTCCTCTGCATGCTGGGATTTTATCTGATTTGATTTTTTTTCAAAGGCCTGCAACAATCTCTATGAATTCATGTGGGCAACAGCCCTGTCATGTCTGTAACACACTGTTCTCTGGGAGTCATCCACCTGGCTCCTATAATCTTTCTGCCTCTTTTTTCTGCATAGAGCTCCGAGTCTTGAGGGGAAGAATTTAATATAGACATCCCATTTAGGGGTGAGCACTTCAAGATCCTGCACACACATTGTCCAGATGTAGGTTTCTATGTTAATTCCCATGAAGAGGGTTGGGAGAGGCACTGATCTATGGGATAGCAATACGCCATTAGGAGTAGCTTTATGGCTATGTACATTTTGAGCGATAATAGTAGTTTTTCTCTAGGGTCTATGACCTAGCTAATCCCAGGTTCTTAACCTCATTAACAGCATCGGACAGAGGTTCCATCTCTCAGGAATGGGTCTTACATCTAGTCAAAAAGAGATCATATACTCCCATATTTGTGACATTATTCAGGCATTATGTCTCGGCTGTAGACCACAGATTTGAGGCTGGGTGATACTGGTGATTACCATTCTCCTTTGGTAGCAAGTATAGAAACTTCAAATATGAAAGCTATTCAGTAGATGTGAAGCTTCTTGTATGAACTAGAAGTATGACTATGAGCTAGATTTCTCCATGTATATATAATAAACATGTTCTAGCTTCAACACGAGGGCCTATTGTAATGCTGTAGAAGGTGACCAATGAAGAGGGTGTATGGAACGAACTCATTCTATTTCATTATTTTTAAAATTAAAGTTCAAGACAAGA
Source organism: Rattus norvegicus (assembly GCF_021556685.1). Lineage (NCBI taxonomy): Eukaryota > Metazoa > Chordata > Mammalia > Rodentia > Muridae > Rattus > Rattus norvegicus. Next base: position 30,860,773 of record NC_141548.1, read on the forward strand.
CCCAAAACAAATCAGGACAGGTGACAGAAGCCACCTAGGTCATTCCACCTTCAAGGAATGTGTGGCTGGTGCCACTACAATAAACCAATATGTGATGGAGAGATGGGGAAGATTTAAAAAAAAGACAGCAGTGAGGACTAAGCTGATCTGAGGAGGCACTGCCACCTAAGGCCATGATAATGTCCCAATCCGTGCTGCCATCTGGGGGCTAAGGTACAACTGCAACAGAGTCTGTTGATGTCTTATGTTACCATTGAAGGCCAGTCTGATGTCCACAGTCTGCCCTCCCTGCTGAAGCCATATTGATCTCTGTGGGCCATGTTGATCCGAGTGCCCTGCACTACCTACTGAGGCCATAGTGAGATCTGAAGTCCAGGATGATTCCAAGGGTCTTGTCTGGGTCTATGGGCCTACTGTAGGTGGGGCCATACTCACAGTCCATGCTGTTCCCAGAAACCATATGGAATCTCAGCATTCATGCTCCTGCTGACTGTAAAGCTATCTTAGCAGTGATATTTCAGATGCATAGATGAGAAAGAGGGGCATGGAAGGCTTCTGTGACAACCCCTACCACCACCTCCCAACAAAGTAGCAGTCTAAACAGAGACCCACGGAAGAGAGCTCTAAAAAAGAATGACAGTAATGCTGACGTGTAGCTCTTCACTGTTGATTATTTCTGGGGGAGTTGCAGGAGAGGAAGGACTCAGCTCTATTTAAGGTGAAGTCTACCGAGAGTCTAACCATGCACCCGTGAGTATATAGTAACACAAATTAGACTTGGTTCTTGCTTGCTTTTGCTTGTTTGTTTTTTAATTTTAATTTTTTTCTTCTGAGGGGTTAAAGGGTGGGAATAGACATGGAAGGACTGGGAAGTGAGTGTGATCAAGATACATGATGTAAAATTTCCAAAGAATCAATAAGAATATTATGTTAGAAAAGAAGAAAGTTACAGATAGGAAAAAAGAAACAAAAACAGTGGTTTCTGTACTGTCCTATGCCCAAAGAAACAGAATCTCCTTAGCAGTGATTCAGCCAAACCGCCATGCCTCTGCCCCACTGGCTGCAGGCTCCAAATGTCTTTCAATTGCTTCTGTCATAGCCTCCTTGGTCTACTTCATCTTCTAGCCTGTGTAAGTCTTTACTTCCTCCTGAGACACACCTTAGAAGAAAGCATCAGGGGCAATACAGCGGGTCTTCTTCCACCTATAGACAGAGCTACATAAGAAAGAAAACTACCATATCTGGCTGACCCCAAGACTCCCTAGATCTGAAAGTCTAGCTTCCTGGCTTCCATTTCAAAGCTCTTCGTGTTCTTTCTAATATCAACTTATAAATGTGCTTTACTTAATCCTTGAACTATAGCCATAAAGGGCTGAGTAGATGGCCAGAAATGTTTTCTACCTACATAACCATATTCGGTGTCTCCTAGTCCTTGACATCAAATTAAAGCATTACTCCACCTCTCTGAGCTCTTGCCTGACTCCACACGGTAAGCCTTCTCAATGGAATGAATTGCTCACCACTGATCCATCTTCTTACCTACCAAGGTTTGTACCCAGTGCCTTTTAGAAACTGTTAATTGACCACTCCAATTCACAAAGGAATCAGCGAATGTTTCTTTACCTGGGAATGAAGAGATATTCCTGCGTTAAATAATGTTAGCATTCATAGCAAACCGCTCACAGATACCTGTAACTCCAGCCACACATGATCTGAAGCCCTCTTCTGGCTCCAAAGTCACCTGCACACACACGTCCACGTACCCACATACAGATACATACAAATGCATAAACAAAAAATGAAATAGATATTTTTAAAGAAAGTTTCTTCATTAGGAAGCCTGATTTATATGGTTTGAAAGTATGAAACATGGAGCATGGAAGACACACTAGATACCATAGATGGGTTTAATATCATTACTTCCAAGATATTAGCTTACAATTATCGTTTACAAATAAAAATATTCTACCACCGCATGATAAATAACTAATGTATTTTGTCATATTTTAAATAAACATCTTGGAATGTACAATTAGTTGTAACCATTCATTACCCTGGCATTAAAATTACAATTGATTCTTCTCATTTCTCCTTTCACTAAGCTGTGGCCAAGACCGAAGCAGATGTGTTACCTCTGGCGTCTTCTGACTTTGAAGAAGGAAGTCTAGTGTTCCGTGCAGCTTCTGCCGGGTGGCACCATTGGTTTTCTCATTGGAAAACAGAAAGAACATCGACTAATCTCAGTCAAGTTCCAAGACGGATAACACGGTTGTGAGTAAATGCTCAGGATAGATTTTGTGTGCTCTTGAAAAAAAAGAATTATCCATGATTTAAATCCAATTTAATTATCTTGTGCCATTTACTTAACCAGAAAAAAAAATGATACATCTGAAGAGTACGCTAAGATTTAATGACATTAAAGACAAAATACCTGAGCATCCTGTGTTCTAAATGTGCAACAGTTTTATTAAGCAGAGCACTATATTTTTATGTGGTCCCAACTCAAAACAGATCTTTGTAATATTTTAGACAAGGTATCAGCATGAGTTTTCACCTGGCAATGTGTCAGTTATTTTACATATTACAATTATTTACATGTTCAGTCTCATTTGCTAACATTTCAGCACAGACATACACACACATACTCACACACACACTCACATACACACACAGACACACACACTCACATACACACACACAGACACACACACACTCACATATACACACAGACACACACACTCACATACACACACACAGACACACACACATACACACACAGACACACACACTCACATACACACACACAGACACACACACTCACACTCACACACATACACATACACTCACATACACACAGAGACACACACACACACACACACACACACCTTGGACTCTGAGAGCCTTCCTTCTGACCCCTTGTTTTGACTTTTGGTGAGAAAAGCATGGCAAACTGAACTTTAGGAAATCAGGAATACATTTGCAGAAGTTTTCTACGTTTGGACTAGAGGGGGCAGTGTTTACTTTGCCGGAGATGAGTAACTTAAAAACAGTGCAATCTGCAGATTAAACCAAAGGAAATGAAGTCAGGAGAGGAAGATGAAATCGTCAGAGTTGCAGTCCCCTGAGTAGAAGAGGAGACAACTCAAAGCTTCAGAGAAGGGATGGCCAGCTTCCTGGGGGCCTTGCTGTTGGTTCTGTGCCTTCGGTCGGAGTGTAAGTTGCAGATGGGGTATTTGTGGTTGACAATTTCCAAGGACTGCTCCAAAAAAAGAGATGAGAAAACAAATTTGCTTTGTTTTGTAGGAACGTTAATAAAATTTTAAACCCTGAATTATGGTCTCTCTCCAAACAGGGGTAAAGAGTCAACAGAAGACTGATGGCCAGCAGGTTAAGCAAAACTCTCCATCGCTGATTGTTCAAGAGGGAGGGACAGCTATACTGAATTGTGACTATGATAATGACATGTTTGACTATTTTGCTTGGTACAAAAAATACCCTGCCAACAGCCCCACATTCCTCATATCTGTACGTTCGAATAAGGATAAGAATGAAGACGGAAGATTCACAGTTTTCCTTAACAAAAGCGGCAAACACTTCTCATTGCACATCACAGCCTCCCAGCCTGAGGACTCAGCAGTGTTCCTCTGTGCAGCAGGTGCACGGTGCTCTGCGCATGCGTGCAGCCTCTACCCAAACTCATAGTGGGGCCCTAAGCGGACTTCACGCTTCGAACAAGGGCATCTGCGACCCTATTTCCATTGCACATAGTATGGGTGTGACTTAAAGTTAGTGAAGAAAATCACCTTAAAGGAAGTCTTTACACAACACGACAAGCCATGCAGATAAATCCCAGTATTTGGGAAACTGAGGCAGGAAGAGCATGAGTTCAGTGATAGCCTGGGCTACATAGTGACTTTTAGGACCGGGTTATATGGCCAGATCATGACTCAAAACCCTGAATAAATACATACGTAAGCTAATAAATAAATTGGGAAATTTCTCCGAGCTTCCAGGTGTCGGCTCTATTTCTACTTTGAGAAAGTGGCTGCTGGGCTCACCAAAGCAGAAGTCTCGCTACACTTTGATCTTTTTGTTGACCTTGTTCTTTTCTTTTCACTTTTTTTTTATTGTTGTTGTTATTTTTTTATGAGCTGGGGTTTGGTTTTCATTTGGTTTGGGTTTTTTTTTTTAAGGGGTTTTGTATTTGTTTTGTTGTTGTTCTTTTTTATTGTTCTATTTTTCTTTCTTTCTTTCTTTCTTTTTTTTGCTATTTCTCTTTTTTTCCTTGTTTTATTTCATTTACTTTTGTTTCGTTTACCCCTTGTAGACTTATTTACTCACTGGACTAAAATCACTCTGACTCTATCATATCCTGTATTGGAAACGGAGGAGCAAAGGGGGGGGGGGGATTCAGAATGCTTTCCCCGTAGAAAGTACATTAGGTGCTTAATTTTTGAGTAAAATAATCAAAATAATCTGTTTTGTTTTGTTTTGTTTGCTTTTTCTGGATCATTCTGACTTTACGTGAAATGTATCTGAGGATGTTCATACTCTGAGTCAATTCCCTCTGTCTCTCTGCTTACACTGGCCTTGTTCAGGAAAATAATTATTTGTGTCCTCTGTTCCCAGGCTGACAATCGAACTGTCCAGCAGTAAGAAGTTTTGTCCTGTGACTCACAATTGCAAACATAGTTGTGTCACACGGCCAACCAAAATGCAAAGATCTTGTTCTTCATAGACGTAGTGATCCTCTGCTGACATAGATAAAAGGAGTGGGACATTCGGGATTCAGCTCAAAGTTTGAAGTTAAGAACCAAGCCAAGGTCATTATAGTATCATAAAAACTAGAAGATATGAGAAATGTATTAACTTTAAAGCAAGTGTCTCCCCTTATCCCAAAAATACACACAGTTCTATTTCAAGCTGACATCATCAAAATTGCGAGATTTCTCATCCATGCACCAGTGGGCAGGCCATGAGGGCAGGACCTAAGAAAATGTCTGCGGAGATCTTTTTACATTGTGATTTCCACTATCAATTCATATGACCAGAAGTTGTAAAATCTCAACTCCAGTCAGCCTGTATCATTCTCCAAGGGGTCTCAGTCTGGCATGCTCCCTGCAATCACGGAGAAGGAGACTAAGAGCTGAGACTGGGACCACTCCCCGGACCTCTGCTTCTATAATTTGTACCCCAATAAGCAGAAGTACTTCTAATTCAGAACTGAGGAGGCCTGAAGGTCAAATCCTCTGTGGAACCCTACTACAAAAATCACGGCATGGGAAGGGGTGAAAATGCGATCCATTTAATCAGTTACTAAACTTGAGCGCTTAATGCTGAGCAAGCAGAGTTTAAACAGGACTCTCCCGCCGCCATTTGTTCAAGTTGATCGTAATTCTGGGTGATAAGGTTGCTTCAGGCTTACGCAATTCCCAAACTTACACACAAATCAGAAGAAAATGCGACTGACTTTGTCCTACTAATTAGCTATAATTTGAAATTTGAGTCGTAATTAGTAGATGTATTAGTAATTCAGCTTTGGTGTTCGGTGTGGTGCGTCTGAAGCACATCCTAAGGAAACTCTCTGTGTCCTGGGGAAAATTAAACTAGGACTTACTGCATTTGCTGCCTCACTTCTTGTCTAGTTGGAGTTATGACTGATTTATTTGCTTTGTGCTTGGCATCTAAGTCAGTCTCTGAGTCCCAAATCGTATTTTCCTTCAATTATGGCTGGTTTTAAGGTTGATTTGCCACTAATTAGAATCACCCAAGTAGAGAGAGCTGCAGCTCAAGTGTCCTGACTGCCTTGACTAATGTGGGAAGACCCACAACAATTATGGGGCAGTTGCTGCGAGCAGCCTAGATGAAAAGGGTATTTCAAAAGGAAGACCGCTCCCCTCTGGCCTGGTTCACCTCCCTCCTGCCCCTGAGTTGATTTGTCTGATTGTTGCTTCTTCTGCTGTTTTGCTAATATCAGAACCAGCATCTTCATGATTTCATTTGGTACTTGCTCCCTTGTGGGAACCTTCCTGGCTTTTGGCCCTGGACTGGGACTTCTGAGGAGCCCCATCTACCTTGTGAAGTGAGAAACTTCTGGTTGTTGCCCCAGCTGTTGTGGGAATTATTAAATCCATGCCCCTAGTTCTGTGCCTCCTCCCTGACTAAAATATCCTTATCATTTATTTATAGCTTTAATTAATCATTTTAGTATTTTGACATTCTTAATTAAGGTTAATAAATTCTGATCTATTTATTTCTACTATATCATTCATATTAGGCCTTCTCTCCACTCAGAATTCCTTAAAATTCTGCTCTCTTTTGCTCTGCTAACTGTTCCTGTTCATCCTGTTATATAATATAGTTCTACCATTATGAGATATATTTCCTTATATGAGTAATCTCTGCTGTGTGTTAATGTGTAAAATATACACATAGGCCTCAATAGTAGGACCTAGATGAAGAAAAATAATTTATCATAATATATACTGTATTGAATTATATGTTATATGTTTATATATTCATGTATTTATTCTTGATATCATTGTGCTTATATTTTATTCATAGAGCTTTGTGTATTTTGTTTATTGTGCAATGTTTTATGTTACAGTAATTCAATTTTAGCAGGCTAAACTTAACATTTTTTCACACATAAATGGCTTCTTTGAGTCAAAATTTATTGTAGTGCCAATAATAGAGTAAGAACGACTTATTATTGATATCCTCTATACATATTCATGTTTACGGTCATTAACATTAAAATACAGTGCAAATTACTTTTCTATGGGCATCATTTCTTCTTATTAACTATAAGATAAACCCTTAGCCACTCTTGTAGCAACATCTTAAGTCATTGTATGGAAATACCCTGAATTCTCTTTTGTTCTGCTGAGGTTTTCAATAATTGAAAAGCCTTCAGTGCTGTCTAAATATACTTTGAAGATAACATTCCATTTTTCATGGCTGTTGAATTGGTCTCAAGAAATATTCCTTTTGATTGTCATCATTCTGCATGTCCTTTGTCTCTGATTTTCATTTTATTCTTTCCTCTTAAAGAAGAAGGAAGGCCCAAGAGAGGATGCTTAAATCACATGTAGAAGGGGGAACAAAATAATCATGGGAGGCAGAGGGAGGGAAGGAGGGATCTGGGTGGGAAATAAGATGGGGAAAGGGGGCAGGATCAGGTTTGCAGGGACAGAAGAGAGCCCCAGAGGTCCAGGAGAATGAATGGGGTTCAGCTGCTTGGGTTGGGGGTAGAAGAAACCTCTAGAAAGGAACCTGGAATGGTGGAGGCTCCCAGGACTCAATGTGTGTGACATTAGACAAAACGTCCAGCAGTGAGGATATAGAACCTGAAGAGACCACCTCTAGTAGTCAGATAGGACCCAACCCCCCAGTGGAGGGATGGGGACACCAACTCACCTACAAAACTTTCGACCCAAATTGCTCCTGTCTAAAAATAAATGCAGGACAAATATGGAGCAGAAACTGAAGGAATGGCGACCAGTGACAGGCCCAACTGGGGATCCGTCTTATGGACAGGCACCAATCTCTGACACCACTACTATGGATGTTATGTTGTGCTTGCAAACTGGAGACTTGCACGACTGTCCTCTGAGAGGCTTTACCAGCGGATTCAGATACTCACAGCAAGGCACTGGATGGAGATCAAGGACCCCTACAGAAGAGTTAAGGGAAGGATTGAAGAAGAAAATGACAACCTCATAAGAAGACCAACAGTGTCAACTAACCTGACCCCTGGGAGCTCCCAGGGACAGAGCTACCAGCCAAAGAACATGCACAGGCTGGTTCAAGGCCCCTGGCACATATGTAGCAGAGGACTGTGTTGTCTGGCCTCAGTGGGAGAGGATATACTTGAACCTGTAGAGATATGATGCCCCAGGGTCAGGACACCTATGGGGAGCACTCTCGAAGAGGTGAAGGGGACGGGGAGCTGGAAGGGGAGCAACGTTTAGGATGTAAATAAATGAAATAATTTATTAATTTTAAAAAAGAACCACATATAACCACTATGGATGTTAAGTGTGTGCATCTTAATGAGTTACACAGAGGACCTGTGTGACCACCACAGTGATGAGGACACGAAACATTTTTGGCATCACAGGATAATCTTTGTACCCATTCTAACTACTGTCCACTCCTACAGCAGTCACCACTGTCCTGATCTCATTCACTACAAAATAAAATTCATGTTCTGAAACTCAAGCACATTGGATCGCACAGAATGTGCTTTACACTCTTCCCTCTTTCATACAGTATCAGACCTGTCAGATCAATCCACTTTGTTGTCTATGTCAGTAAAATTTTTCTTAACTGGCATTTAAGTATTGTAAAAACTAATGGGATGGGGTTGGGGATTTAGCTCAGTGGTAGAGGGCTTGCCTAGCAAGTGCAAGGCCCTGGGTTTTGTCCCCAGCTCTGGGAAAAAAAAAAAGAAAAAGAAAAAACTAATGGGATGCCATGTGATGACCAGATATAGACACATGGTATAGTGCTTAAAATCAGGCAACCATATCTTTCTCCAGAGGAACTAAAGGTTTCTTCGTGATGAAAACTTCCAATGTCTTTCTTTTAGCTTATTTTGAAATATGTACTACAGTCTTGTTTTCTATCACCAGCCATGTGCCATCAGACACACATCTTCATGTCCCTACCTAACAGTAGCTCAGTACTCATCGATCAACCTATCCCTGCATTCCCAGCTCTCCTTAGCAGCCAGGATCCTACTCTCAACAGCCATGAAAAGACACTTGTAGGTTTCACATGTGACTGGAATCACCAGTCTTTTGTCTTTCTGAACTTGGCTTTTTTTTCATTAACATCTTCAGTCCCATCTATTTTGTAACAGTACTTATTCCTTTTATTGTCACTTTAGTGTGGTGTGTGTGTGTGTGTGTGTGTGTGTGTGTGTTACTTTTTTCTCAATTCATTCATTGTTTTACAGACACGCAGGTTTCCATTCCTTGACTATTGTGACCACAACAAACACAGGCGTAGAGAAGTCTCTTCAGCACACTGATTCTGTTTCCTTCAGCTATGCACTCAGAAGTGAGATTGTTGAATCATATGGGACTTCTATTTTTAATTTTTGAAGAACCTCCATACTATTTCCACAATGTATTTACTAATGCATTTACCCCCAATAAACTTATCAAAAAAAGAAGTGTTGAGAATTCTCTTTTCTCCACATTTATGCCAATATGATTAACTTTGGTCTTTTAAAAATAGCCATTCCAACTAGGAAATATAAAAGGTTATTTTTTAATTACTATGTGAAAATTCAAATTTTAAATCCACTTAATTATTCACTTGGTTACAAAGTTTTAACCCTGTGAGTAGAAATGCTGTGAATACCCCTGTGTTTATCTTTAGTGGGAATGGGTACTCACTATCATTATTCATAAGTCCCAGGATCAGGTAGCCAGAGAGTTACATAGGGTTTTCTAAAATAGCTTGCCAAATTATAATTAATTCTCCAATGTATAGCGTCTCTGCTATCTTAGAGATATGATTACTTGCAAGCTTCATTTGTGTTTCCTTCATGAAGTGACATGGAGCTGTAGAGGGGTATCTTGGGTATTGTATGGATGCATCACTGTCAATTAAAAAGCTTATGACCTATGGCTTAGGCAGGAAATAGAAGGTGGGACATCTGGGAGGAGAAAGAATTCTGGGATAGAGCCAGGTGGGAGAAAGATCTTCCCGGAAAGGCGAGGAGATGGATGCACAGTACCTGAGCACAGGTAACCAGTCACATGACTGAATGAAGATTAAAGTAAATGGGTTATCTTAAGTTATGATTCTAGTCAGAGAAGAGCCTCGCTATATGGCCAAGGTATTTGTAAATACATTTTGAGTCCCCGCCTTATTTCTGGGAGAATGGGACTGGAAGAATTAAGGACTAACTTTTGCATGGAGCAGATCTTTTAAAGGCTTACTAATGTATTCTGCATACTTTTTATTGGACTGTTTGTCATTAATTTTTTTCAGAATTTTAAATATTTACCATTATCTTACATCCATGTCTATATATCATAGGAAGCTATCAAAAGGGCATGCATTAATGTCGTCTCTCTCTTCAAAGGCTGTACAGTTATACAAGACAAGGGAATGCTACACAGAAGTTCGTCTTGATCTGTTCAAGCTCTTCTCAGTGACTCAAGCTTCATATATCCTTCATTTCAGTCATTGTTTATATCTCCTCATTTGTTACAACTGTGAAATAGCATTCTTATAAAGAGTTCCTTCCTACCTCTGGTCTAGTCATGAATGTGATACATAACCTTTAGAAAATCACCCTTATCAATAAAGAATTTCCTCTTAATTTTGATCTAGTCGTGGACATGACTATCATCAGTAATGCTTAGCCAATAACTTCTAACTAATGTAATTGTATCAAATACTTGGGATTCCTGGAATGCACAACATGCAAATAAGGCATTCACAGTATTGTAAGCTCCAGCCAATGATTTATATCCACCCTGAAAATTCTCCAAGGTTCATATATAGCCCTTGTCCACCAAAAAAAAGTGTATGGACATGAAGTGTTTCATTGAAGATTGCCTAGGAGAGCTGTTTCATTGAGTACCATCTAAAAGAGCTGTAACAATAAAATCCTTGGATAAGGCCTTTCCCTTTCCCGTCTACCTCTGCAATCCAAGCCCTACCAGGATCCTACAGATCCCACCTATTCCAGGGGCTCCTGGATACCCTGAAGTGCATACACAAAACCACAACAAATATCAAGTTTTGTCTCATGTGGATCAGAGAGAGAGAGAGAGAGAGAGAGAGAGAGAGAGAGAGAGAGAGAGAGAGAGAGAGATATTGATTCTATATATTCAGCATAAAAGTCAAAATAATTCTATTAGGGAAAAGGAAGAATCCAATTATTCTTTAATTATATGTGGGGTGTGGCACTATTCCTGGGGAGACCTGAACAAATGTCTACTCCAGCCAGATAGGGAACTGAGGATTAACCAAAGTAAAGATGCCACCAAAGTCGACCTCGGTGAAGCAATGAGTTTTACTGATGTTATTGCCAAGGATATGAGGGAGAGCTTACTTACAGGCACAGAAATTACTCAGACAGCTGTAATACCAAGAGCCCACCCCAGCATGAATGACAGCCTATGCAAGTCAAAATGTAGAGCACACTGCACTGTTTACAGCTCAGCACATTGAAACTATCTCTTTCAGGCAGCTCAGATGATCTGAGCCTTTTCAAGGTGTCTCAGCCAGTCTCTGATTCTTGTAAGTAGCTGATCTGGTCTCTGCTCTTCCAAGTGGCTTGATTGCTCTTTGTTTCTCTACATGACTTGCCTGACTACAGCGTCTTCTAAGTAACTCAGCTTGCCTGAGAGTGATTCTTAAGCAGTCTTTATAGCTTATATATGTTTAGGGAGGGAGGGACCGAGTGAATCTGATCACTTTCAGGGACTTCCTGAAGACTTTGAGTTGTTTACTTCCTGAAATTAATGAGCTTACCTGCAGGATGGAAAATTTCACCTCCTTTCACATTTTGTACCTGAATGAATTCTCAACTAAGATGGAATGTTTTATGTGGAAAGAAATTGTTGTATAACAATAAATAATAAAATTTTATTATTTTTTGTCAGCCATAAAAATATAATTATGTTGTTTATAGGAAAATGGATACAATTTAGATCACTACTTTAAGCAAATTAAGCCAGACTTGTAAAGACAAATAACCACATTTTGTCTCAAATATGGATCCTAGATTTTATACATACCCATAAGTTATTAGATATAATAGTATATAATGTATGAAATATACATACATACAATATGAAAGTTGAAATGAGATTACCATGGGAAAGGAAGGAGGCAGCTACTTAAATGCATGCTTGTTTCTACATGCCTGTTACATGCTGGAGGGGAAAGGAAGTAACATTATTTTCTCTCACTGAATTCACAGTCTAGTTAATATAGGCACAAGTAGCTGATCTGGTGGAGTAAAATGAGATGAAGGCTTGCTTGGAAAAACAAGGGAAAGTGGAAGCTTGTAGAGAGGGCCAGTCCCATACAAGTTTTGAAGGTGAGATGGAAATTTCTGTATAGTGTATTATGGGCCTAAAGAGTGACTAGAAGTCCAGTGGGTTGAGCTAGAAGTGATGGAGGAAATAAACGTACAAAAATGAACAGCACTTACAAAGTAACAGCATGGAGAACTTGAGAGTTTAAATATAGCTATGCTATATGCATATGCATAAATATATGTCCAAGCAATATACATATACAAATTATAAATAAAATATTCAATCACTTGTGTATATGATTCCATCTGTTATGAATACATTTGACTGCCACTGACCATAAAACTGTAAGATCACCACTTCACTCTACAGGTGAAAAGTTACACCTTTGTGAGGTATCCAATGCATGCATTCTCTATTTACTGAGATTTATTTATTTACTGAGATTCTATAAATAATCTGCACTCGATGAGTAGTGTGGACCTTAGCGTTGAGTATGGGAGATACCGTTAGGATAACAAACCTTATTTCAGTCTTCAAGGATCTTTTCATACTGTGGAGTATATTCCAACATGATGTACTAATTAAAATCTGCCGCAGAGGAAGACGGCATCTAACTGAAGCATCTAACTGGAAACAATGAAGAAAACAATGAGTTGAAAGGGAGAGCATATAAATTCAGAACTATAAAATAAAGCAGCTAACCCTACAGCTGAAGAGCATTATGGGGGAGAAAGCAGACTGTGCAAAGACAGGAAAGCAAGCTTAAGTTTAGGGGAATGACACTGAATGGTGACTTATAGTTGCAAGGTACCCCACTCAAACACCGATAACAGTTGTAAGATGAGAGCGATGAGTGGAAATCACATTGTGAGGAATTGTAACCCATTATAAGATGCCCGCACATTACACTGGAGCAGTAACGAGTGCTGGGAAGAACATGAGCAAATAATGGATAATGAAAATGTTACTGCTGGAGAGATTGTTTTCATCTTTACGTCTGCATAGATAATTTTACATATTTGTGTTTGTGTATATGTAGATTTTCTCATCATTTTTCTATTCTTTCCTAACTAATCCTGGGATTGTTCTCTCTCCCGCACTCTATTAATTGACCCTTCCATACAGCAAGAAAACAATTTATGATGTGATTTAGGTTATTCAGAAAAATTTTTAAACCCATTCTATTATATTTTTAAAAATATTTTATTCTTCGACCATCTCATTCGTGTATATAATGCACTTTAGTCATTTCTACTCCCCATTATCCTCTCTCGTCTCCTTTTCTTCCTCCACAGAGACCTTTGCTCTTTCCCACACGTCATATTTTTGAGTATTTTGTATGTGCGTGACCCACTGAGTTTGATTAGAGTTACCTGCATACACTTGGGTGAGAGCTTGCGTGAGAAGTTATCCGTGACTACTCCAGCCACCCAGTAACTTTCAGAAGTCTTTCCAGGAAGTGTGGGGTCCCATGAGTCCTATCTCCTTCCATGATGAAATGTTGACAGGTCCAGTCTGGCGTAGGTCTTATGCAAGGGACAACAGCTAGCATGTGTTCATGAATGCAATAAACATTGTCATATTATGACTGCATCTTTCTGAAACACACCTCTCCATATTCATGCTCTCTCATTCCTCCGTTCACTCTTTCCTTGATGTTCTGAGAGCCTTGAAGGCGGGTGATAAAGACAACCCATTTAAAGCCAATTCCCACATAATCTCTTTATTCTCGCCACCTCCACTAGTTATCTGAGTCTCTGCCTTGACTGTCACAGACTTCAAAAGGAAACAACTCTGACAAAGACTGAGAGCAGCACTAATCTATGTCTTGTAAAAACCACAGCTCTCATAGTAAGGGGACTAAGAGATGGCTTATTCTGGAGCCATGTGGAGTGACCATGGCCCAGAAACACAGATTTAAATTCCATGTTCTGGCACAGAAGCAATTTCACGGGGTTATTATAGTTTCACAGAACAATGAAAGTCATAAATCACAGCAACTTTAAAATAAATTGGGTAAACCAGAGAGGCAGATACCTCGAGATGGGGAAAGCTTTTTTTTATAGGAGTAAAATGTCTGATGACATTTTTAGTTCTTGGATTGGTGAAAGTTAATGTCTACTAAGTTAATATCTTCTAAGAGGTTTTTATATCAGATACAGAGTAGAACAAGGAGTAATTCTGGCCCATGATAAAGTAATTAACCTCTGAACCTACAAAATTTCAATCTCTCAACAGTACTGAGATTCTAATTGGTCTGTCAGTCTGTGCAGACACAAAAAACACTCCTTCCAGGAATGTTTTGTGCACAGCCAGACACAGCCCCTTTTCATGAATTTCTACTCACAGATATAAACATACGTATTTAGAAGGTTTGGCCACTGCTCATTGATATTGTCTGATGTCTGATGTTATCTCATATGATAACATGGGTGACTCCTTTTCCCCTTCCTCCAGGGCCTATGGTCTTCCCAATCAGCAGCATTTGACCCAGCAAAAACCATATTCTGAGTAGCACCTCCCACCTTAGCCTCAGGGAGAAACTGTTTGTAAAAGTGTTCCGGATAAATACAACCAGTGTGTGCCCAGAATAAGTGTTGTCCTGCCCCTGGGGACATTAGGTCATTGCCTGAGGTCAAAGTCATTGCTACTAAGGAAGACTTTTCCAAAGCTAACGAGGACCACCAGATCTGCTGGGGAGACTGGGTGTGTGACTATCTGAAAGTCCTTTCTGGTACCCTGTTGTGTAGGAGTTAAGCTGAGGGGGCAGCCTGAAGGGATTGTTAATAGAAAAGAAGTGTTTTTCATCTGATTCTATACACGTGGGAGAGTAAGTATTAAATTGTTAAGATTGTCACTTGTCTGAAGAAGTCACTAACCACATTTCCTCTGAAGTTTTCTCACTTGCAATTTTAAACTGGCACCAGTTTTCTCCACTGATTTCTTGCGTTATGATTTTGATCTTTTTCAGATATCAGGTGCTGTCAAGACAATTCATCTTACCTGTTTGCCAGAATGTAACCATCTAGATTTTCTAACAGCAAACCTGGCACCTCGCCGGGATATAAGAAGGACCCAGGATTTTATTAACTGATTGATGGCTAAGAGTTTGGTGTAGCAAAGAGAAATATTCGTCTTTATTACAGAAGTTAAAACATGTCACAGCCATTGATCATCATTATACAACCGTGTACAATCATTATACAATCATATTTCTGCTAACAAATACGATTCCTAGTCATGAAAAATCAGAAGCAAATGGAAAGTAACTGGGATGCCTCAATTTAATAGATAAACATTTTAGATTGGCCACAGTAAACAAGTGCAGTGGACTAAAGGAAAAATCTGTCCACGGGATGGAAGAAATATACATTCTTAATAAGTGAGCAGAAATAAAATCTCACCTTAAAAATAAACAAATAGAAACGTGTTAGAACGGCACGCTGTAAGGCCTTAAAAGAAAATTCTGTTGTATGGCTCACTAGCAGACTGCAGACGGCCAAAGAAAGAGTACGGAAACCATTAAATAACCAGCAGTGGGTGAGGACATCATTAAATAAGCAAGGTGGGCTCATTAAGTCCAATATTCCTCAGAAACACGGGGAAATGAGCTACTGACCTGCCCACCATCAGTGTGGATGACTTTCAAAAATATTGTCCTGGAAAGAGTTAAACACAAAGAGTGTGAGAGTGTGTGCTATAGAACATCATATATATATATATATATATATATATATATATATATATATGATGCAGAGAAAGGAAATACACTCTTTGTGATCAATCAGATCGAAGTTGTTCAAGGATGGGACAGGAAGGACAGCATTGGCAGCTGTAAGTCACAAAGTTACTTTACCAAGTGATACTTTATACCAACCAGGGAGCCTGCATGAGACTGACCTAGGCCCTCTCCACAAACCTTACAGTTGTGTAGCTTGGTCTTCTTGTAGGACTCCTAGCAGTGGGTGCTGGGACTGTCTCTGATGCTGTTGCCTGCTTTGGGGACATTTTTTTCTCCTGCTGAGTTGTCTCCTGTAGCCTTAAAAGGAAAGGAGGTGCCTAGTCTCACAGCAACTTGATATGCCATGGCTGATATCCATGGGCCCTACTCTTCTCAGGAGAAAAATGGAAAAGGAGTTGGGGGAGGGGGAAGGAGAGGAGGGAGTAGGGGCTTGGAGGAGAGGAGAGAGGGGACACTGTGGTTAGGGTATAATGAATAAGTAAATAAATAAGAAATATTTTATAAATTAGAGTAATCGTTGCACAAGTGTATGCCCATTTGTCAAAATACTTTAAATGAAACACTTGAAATAAAACATCTTACTCCACATAGATTACAACCAATAGAGTTGATTTTTAACAGGGAAGTATTTAGGTTCTAAGATCTCATGATATTCTTTATGTGTGTGTGTGTGTGTGATGTATGAGAGCGTGCACGTGTACGTGCATGAGAGGTCATAGATGAGCGTCACCTTTGCTAATCATTCTCCACTTACCTTTGGTTACAAGTCTCTCACTGAATCTGTAGCCTTCTGATTTAGCCAGATTAGATGGAGAACAAGTTCAGGGCTTCTTCTCTCCTTGTCTTCTAAGTGCTAGAATTACTGCTGTACACCATCAGATGGAGTCTTTTCTAGAGGGTTAGGGGTCAAACTCAAGTCCTCCTGCTTGAACCGCGGTCTACTAAACTAAACTCTCTCCCCAGAACTCCCGATACTGTTTAACGCTGGGCTGAATGTCTGCCTCGCCGCTGGGGTGCCTGGAGCATGGAACACTGTCCATAGGGGGGGATCCTCAATCTGTGTTTCCCAAGGTGGAAACAGTGGGGTCGGGGCCGATTACTGTGGGTCCCAGTCTCCTGTGTACCCAGGCGCTGCTGGTGTACCGCTGGGAGTTAGGAGTGGGGTTCTCTGGTCCATGCTTCCCCTCAGAGTATCCACTTGCCAGGCAGGAAGGGAAAGGCAGAGCTCAGGACAGGGGCGGCACCTGATTGGGGCTGGGAGAGAAAAGACCTTTTCCAGGAGATTTAAGCTCTGTTCTTAATCGTTCTTAATGACAAAGCCCTCTCCCCGCCTCCAACGCCCTGCAGAGCCCTGATGAAATAACTGGTCCTTGCTTGTTCAAACTGCTTATTTGATGATGACCGTAAACACATATGCCTTACCCCGGGTGAAGCACAGTTTAAACACCTTTTATGGGAAGGAATGACTAGGAAGGGAAGCTCATAGGCTGAACTCTAGGCCTATCTAGATACCTCATTAACATGGAGAACTCCAAGTTTTTATGCTACTTGACTAATTGCCATGGTCCTCTCAGTGGGGTGTTGTGGTTACCAGGTGCAGAGCAAGTAGCATTTTGCAGGGAGCTGGCCCCACAACTACTGTTCTCAATTCTGAGTTTCAAAGGGTTGGGGTTCTCTCAACTTTACCAGTTCTTCTGTCTGGTGGCACGGGCCACTTGTCCCAGTTTAACACAACTGTTAAATCTGTAGCAAGGCTTCTCCTGCTATCATGTGGAATTAACAGGAACGTAAAAGTAGAACTTGTAGGCAGAGTAACAAAAGGTAGAAGATCCTTTAATACCAGAACCTGAGGGAATGACCTTTGAGCGTCTCCTCATTGAGTTCAAATGTATTTGCATGACTCATAACCCAGTAGAAGCCACAGAATTAGTGACTATGCTCACAGGGACTCCATCAATCCTCCATCAGCATGAACTCTAGGAAAGATTCTATTATCTATGAGGCCTTTGAAAGTAAAACAGGAAATTGGCTCAACTTAAAGCCTTAGAATTAATGGAAGACAAACAAGGGTAACAGGAAAAGCAGCCCCTTCCCTGCGTCAGAAGGAAGAACAGCTCCATTGATGATCTGTAATTCACAGTGACAGCATGAGCTACAAGGTTTCTAAGTTTCAAAGACAAGGCTGAGAAAGATCCAGCATTCCTAAGTCAAATTCCCAATGCTAGAAGCAGTGGCAAATGAATGGATACCTAGTGTATATACATTGCTGAAATTCGAGTTCAAAACCTGTTCCTACTTAGGCTTACGAATTGTGAATAAAAACCGAGAGGTGCGAAGAGAAAACAATATCCAGGTGCTTTACGTGGGTAACATAAAGATGGGTCATTTGGGGAGTGGTTTACAAGGTCTTGGGCACAGCAGATGTCCTGTCTTTTGACATGTTAAATAAAGAAAGGTTTTTTGGGTTTTTTTGGTTTTTTTTTTCCCCGGAGCTGGGGACCGAACCCAGGGCCATGCGCTTGCTAGGCAAGCGCTCTACCACTGAGCTAAATCCCCAACCCCAAGAAAGGTTTAAGGATGTATTTGCTTTCAGTATTTGGCATACAGACATAAATGGACTCACCATTTGAAGCAGACTAGAAATGTGGTACAAAAATATTTTCCTAAAAATATTTGAAACTCATTAACATTCCTTTTATTATTATTGTATATGTGTGCATTTGGTGTTTGTGTGTGTGTGTGTGTGTGTGTGTGTGTGTGTGTGTGTGTGTGTGTCCTTGAAGGTCAGAGGATGACTTGGGGAGTCAGTTCTCTCCTTCCAATGATGGAACTGAAGTGTCAGGCTAGTTCAAGAATCTTTATACCTGTTGGTATCAGGAATTGACTTTAGAGTGACACCAATTGGTCCCTGTTCCCATGGTAACAGCCATACATTCCCAGAAGACCTTTTGGCTCAGTTCACGCCTCTACCTGGCAACATTTATGTCACTTTCCAAATAAAAGGCACATTCCCTGTCCCCCAGGTCTCTTTTTCTCTTCTTTCTCTTACCCCTTTTCTTTGTCTCCTTCCCCCTTTAAAATCTCCCCATGTGGAAGCGTGTTGGTGTTGGTTTGGTGTGCTCTTTCTCTATGGGTGCGGCCGATATTCTGATATTATTAACAGCTGATTCTGATATTAACATCTGAGATTTAAATAACAACAATACCTGCCAATCTACCTCACTGGCCCCTTGTTAACAGTTCTAAGTGATTGCTCTCAGTGGGCCAATAATATGGTTCATGGCTCAGCCAGTAAGGCACTAGCCATGAAAGCCTGGTGACCTGAGCTCAATCCTAGAACTCATAGTAGAAGAACAGAACACGCATGAACATGCACATGCACATGCACATACACATATTATACATAAATTAAAACTAAAAACTACATTTCTGGGACTTCAGGAGCTCTCACTAAAATGCATTTAATAGAACATTCTCACTTTCTGATGCTAAAACTTAGGGATTAGAGTGAGAAGTATATGCTTGAGTCTAACTGGTAGATGGTTCAGGCTTGACATTCACATTAATCTGGGAGCCTTTGCCTCTGAAAGTCGAAGCTGGGAAAGCCGAAACAGATGTTTTGATCATGCTAACACTGACACCATAATTACATGAGATTAGATGTAAACTTGTCTCCCAAGCCGCATATGCGATCATTCCTGGTGCTACACAGGCTGGGCTAGCAAAGGAAAATGAGCTCGTGAAGCAGCAAGTTATGTGCTGTCCTGTACACATACATAGACCCTAGCTTAGCTCTCCCAGTTACAGAAAGGGATCTGAAACCAAAGTGCTGACAGGGTCCTGGAGTCACAGGCTTTCCATGATGCCAGAGCTCACCTGTCTCTTATGGTTACTAACAATGCAAGCAAAGATCCCATTAGTAACAGATACGTTTGTGTGGCATTAAAAGCATCTAGAAACACTCTGTGATCTTGTAAAAGGGAACTGTGAGTTGAAGAACCAGGGAACTAGAACTTCAGATACTACATATTCAAGAACCATAGGATGCTTGGGGAAAGAACATCAGAAGACAAGGGGAAAAAATGTGACACTCCCCCATCCGTCCTCAGAGGACTAGTGGGCAGAAATAAGGTAATAGCCAGAGACTGGGGGTGGGGAAGTATTGTGGATGATATGTAGTATACATAATCAAGCCCAGAAGTTCTAGTATGACTTCTTTTAAACATGCTCAGTTGGGAAAGGATCCTGGAACTTTCAGGTAAAGCCACCAGAGTCCATTACACACTTGACAGAAGGAAAGCATGCAGCAGTGTAGCCTTTCCTTCTGAGGACTGCCAGGCGGAAATGCCTGTCACCTGCTGATTTAAGTATTTAAACCGTGCTTCTAATTCAGGAAGCAATTACGGAGCATCTCTTTGGGACTAAAATAAACACGTTCCCCAAAGGCTTCACAAAACAACTCCTTTCAATTCTACTCTAAATTAATTGTTTCTGGTATCTCAGGCATTTGGCAAATTCTGCTGGGCCTTATTTAATTTACACATTCTGCTTTTCTTCCCATAAACCAGAAACCATTACCCAACATTTTTGTAAACCACCCCATTGATAAAATAAATTTTAAAAAAAGGTGAAATTGTACATCTGCATACTGCCTTCCTTCGTCATTAGGAGGAAGCTGCCCAGTAGACTTCATTGTGTGCCTGCCTAGAAATTTTCCCTAAGCATCTTGAGTATATGATATCTCTAAGTTTCCCAAAGGTAGCCAATGGGATGGGACAAATTTTATAGAATTGATTATAAATGTACCTATAAGACAAAGTCACCAAGTAGCCTAGTGCTACTTTAAAAGCCCTGCATTCTGTCACATCTGCGCTACAGATGTGAGAGCGCCAGACTCCTGTGAGACAACCAGAAGCTATCACCATTTAGCTTGTTGGTTGACACGTTCCCATCAGATCCAAAATCCCTACTGAAAACTGAAGATCTCGATATTCCAGATCGAACCAAGCAGGGTCTAAGAAATTCAAGAACCTAACTGGACTGGTCTCTCAAGAGGCGTTATCTTGTCTCTGCTTCAGACGTAAATATTAAATATTTAGTGTTTAGTATAAATAATAAAATGAAGACTCTTAAATGTCTAGAATGTTTCCTCTGAGACTTTCTGGAGGGAGCCAGGAATAGCCATTTGAAGAAAGCAAACGGTCTCTGGAGCTGTTAGGTGTCCGGATCTCACATCTGCGAGTCTGCCTGCTCCTAGGAGTTTGCTTTATCTTGATGCTCAAGGGGACAGGTTAACATTAAGAACTTCCTCAGTCGTGCTGAGCCTTAGCTCTGGTATGACCTGTGCTCAAATGCAGAAGTTACATTACCCGGCAGCATAGATCTTCTGTCTGGAATTAGTACTCATTGCTGTATAAACAGGGTATAGATGGCATCCAAGGGTGACCGTCTTTATGCTTGTATGCTAGTCTGGCTCATGATTCCAGGTACGCTTTTGCTTTTCACTGACAGATTTTTTTTCTTCCTTTGTTTCCAAGTCTACAACCTCATAAAAAAAAAAAGCCACTATAGAATTGAAAATTTAAAGGCCAAGTTTGTACTTGTTCCTACTCTTCTAGGAGGATGGATTTCTAGGTAGTAAACAGAAATGCCAGCTTCCCTTCCTAAGACAGAATGCCTGCGTACTCTGCGGGATTCCTCAGCAGTCAGACACCCACACGAGGTGGCAGCACTTCACTTCACGTGGAAAGGAAAGACGGGTTTACTCAGTTCAGCTCGGTATTTGTGGGCAGAGAAGTTTGCTTCCTATTGGCTCACAGCCAAGGTAAAAAAAGAACAGCGCCATTACGAATAGAGTGTGCACCTTCCCAGGAAGTGTAGATCGCTGTTGATTCAAACGAGAAGAATGGAGAAGTCCTTCGAAGCCTTGTCCGTACTCCTCTGTGTTCATCTGAACTGTAAGTCAGCCCTGGGCTTCCTGAAAGGTTCACCACAAGTCTGGTGAAGCGGGAGGTCTTCATCCTGAGAGCCCGCCCCATCCCTCAAGTTCCCGTGGATGCTCTAGGAATAAAATGTAAACTCTGAAAATGACCTTTCTCTTTCAACAGTGGTGAGTGGTCAAGCAAACACTGTAGTACAGAGTCCTTCTGTCCTGAGTGTCTGGGAAAAAGAAACAGCTATTATCAACTGCACTTATACAAACACAGCAACTAATTATTTCCCCTGGTACAAGAAGGAAGAGCGGAAAGGTTTTACTCTCCTAACAGACATCCGCTCGAATGTGAACCGAAAGAAGGAGGGAAGATTCGAGGTGATATTGGATACAAATGTTAAACGTGTCTCCTTACATATAACAGCTTCACGAACAGAAGATTCAGCCTTGTACCTCTGTGCACCAGGCACACAGTGCTCTGCAGGCACCTGCAGTCTGGGTGCAAACCTGCAGCTGGGGCTGCAGTGACATTTTTGTCCCTGGACATGTCTTGGATGATCATAGTTTGCTATGAACTGAAATGAATGCAGAGATCTGAGAAGCGACTGTAAAGTGCGAGCCCTAGGGCCATCAAGACAGTTCGGTGAGTAGAGGCACTTTCTACCAAACCTGGGGACCTGAGTTTGACTCCTTGGAACTACAGGTGGAAAGGGAGAGCCAGCTCTCGCTAAAGTTATTCTCTGACCTTTATTCACACCGCATCACGAGGGGAAATGTGTATGGAGCATGTGGACACACACACACACACTAAACACTAATAACAAATAAATGTTTTTTAAATCTCCTTTAAAAGATCTTAGAGAATATGTATACACAAAAGAGAAATCACATCTTATGCTTATGACTCACAAGGATCAATACTGTTAAGATATTCATGCTATATTTTTTACAGATCTTCTGAAGCTGAAGTGATGGCAGTTGTAGGCTGTCCCACATGAGAGCTGGGAACTAAACCAGTGTCCTCTACAAGCGCATTCACTATACAGTCTGAAGCAATGAGTGTCTCCCTAGGCCCTCAGACACATTCTTTACAGAAATTAAAAAAAAAAAAGCAAAATGTCTTAGACCAAAGAAAAGAAAAGAACAAAAGGAACTGTATGCAAAAAATAAGTCAGGGAATGCTGCATTACCTGGACTTAAAATGTACTACAAGGCTGGGGAAATCAACACATTGCAGTACTGGCATAAAACCAGACACATGGAGCAGTGGAAGGAGATAGAGCCCAGAAGCAAAGCCAAACATCCACAGCCAACTGAAGGATTAATTCTCTTTATTGACAACTGCCAGGACTTCTCATTTAAAATCTAATGCAGAGCTAAGCATGATGGTAGTCACCTTTAATCCCAGCACTCAGAAAGCAGAGGCAGGAAGATCTCTGTGAGTTTGAGACCAGCCTGGCTTACATAGTGAGTTCCAGGACTCCCATAGAGGGAGATCCTGTCTCAAAAAAAATCCAACACAAATCATGAAAGCTTATTACATTTATAAATATATATACATTATATAATTACATATATATATATATATATATATATATATATATATATATATATATATATACCTTACATTCATGTATGGGTTACTAGTAATCTAGTAATATAAATGTACCCTGTGTCATATACTGGTATGATGTTTCAAGTTCTCCTTAGTATCTACACGGAAAGCTTTCTAATTAAATTTTTACAGACATGCAAGCACTTGGGAAGAGAAATAGTCTTTCAGTAAATGCTAACCAAATGCAGAAGAAACAAACTAGATTCCTATCTCTCACGGGTTATAAAACTCAAGTCAAAATAGATTGAAGAGTTAAATATAAGGCCTGAAATTATGAAATAGCCAGAATAAAAGAGGAAAAAAATGGTTCAAAGCATTAGAAATCTAAATCATAAGAAATAAAAGCAAGAATGGCAATTGCATAAAAAGAAAAGTTTTTGCCAATCAACAGACATAATCATTAGAATAGAGTAACAACCTATATAATGGAAAAAACTATATAAACTACATACCTAACAAAGTACTAATATCAGAATACCTAAGAAACTTCAAAAGCTCAACTGTACAAATCAGGTAGTTCATTGTTTTATGTCTTTTATTTAGATTTACTTGTCAGTTGAGTCTGCCTGAGGCACAGGCAGCCACCAGAGATAACCAGAGGTTCTGCCCCCTGGTCTCCATTGTCTGACTCTGGGCTTGTCCTGCCACCCTGAGGAACTTTGATCCCAAGAGCATCCTTCTTCTGTTTGTAGGCCTTCTGGGTGCTCCAGGAACAACCAGCTTGGAACCTTCCCCCACCAATCCCTTGCCAGTAAGGTCTGCCTGGGGAATAGGCAGCAGAGCTGTGCTCTGCCCCATGACTTCCATTGTCTAAGCCATGGTTCTCCCTGCCTTCCCAAGGAGTCCTGCCAACACCAGGGAAAACCAGATGGCTAATGGAAGCATAAGTACACAATCAACAAGAGTCAGGGCACTATGGCACCACTACAGCCCAGGTGTCCTGCTCCAGCAAGCTCTGGATATCCTAACACAGCCAAAGCACAAGAGGATGATCTTAAATCCGATCTGATAAATATGATAGAAACCGTTAAAGAAGAAATGAAGAAACCCCTTAAGGAAAATACAGCAAACTGATGAAGAAAATAAATAAAAATGTCCAAGAATTGAAAATAGAAATAGAAGCAATGAAGAAAACACAAACTAAGGCAATATTGGAGATGGAAAACCTAGAAAAAAGAACAGGAACTACAGATACAAGCATCACCAACAGAATACAAGTGGTGGAAGAATTTCAGGTGTAGAAGATATGATAGAAGAAATTGATACATTGGTCAAAGAAAATGCTAAGTGACACAAAACATCCAGGGAATTTGGAACACAATGAAAAGATGAAAACTAAGAATAATGGGCATAAAAGAAAGAGAATATTCCCAGCTCAAAAGCCCAGAAAATATCTTCAATGAAATCATACATTAAACTGTCCCTCACCTAAAGAAAGAGATACCTATAATCATACAATAAACTTACAGAACTCCAAATAGATTGGACCAGAAATGACAATAATAATCAAAACACTAACTAAATGTACAGAACAAAGAAAGAATATTGAAAGCTTCACAGAAAGAAATAAAAAGGCCAAGTAACATATAAAGGCAAGACTATCAGAATTACACTGATTTCTCAATAGAGATTCTAAAACCCAGAGGGGCCTGGGAAGATGCCTTGCAGCAGACCTTAAGAGAGCTGCAGACCCAGACCACTATACCCAGCAAAAGTTTCAATCACCACAGATGGAGAAAACAAGGTATTTAACATGACAGAACCAAATTTAAACAATATCTTTCCACTAATCCAGCCCTATGAAGGATACTAGAAGGAAAGTCCAGCCAATAAGGCTAACTATACCCAAGAAAACACAAGAAATAAATAATCCCAAGGAGTCCTGCTGGCATCAGCATAAGAACACAATCAGTAAAATGAAAAGTGAATCACACAAATACACACACACATACACACACACACACACACACACACACACACACACACACACACACAACACCACCACCACCACCACCACCACCACCACCACCACCACCAACATCGAAACCATCATGGGTCATTAATATCTCTCAACATCAATGGACTCAGTCCCCCAATAAGAAGACATAAGTTAACAGAATGGATGTGTAAACAGGATTCGTCATTCTGCTGTATACAAGAAATGTACCTCAGCAACAAAGACACATTATCTCAGAGAAAAGAACTGGAAAAAGGTTTTCTAAGCAAACAAACTCAAAGAAAAAGCTAGAAATAGTCATTCAAATATTTAATAAAATATACTTTCTACAAAAAGTAGTCAAAAGAGATAGGGAAGGACACTTCATTCTCATCAAAGGTAAATCCACAATGGAAAAAGACAATGTTTCAATTCTGACTATCTAAGCCCCAAATACAAGGGTACCCATATTCATAAAAGAAGTATTACTAAAGCTTAAACCACACATTGAACTCCATACATTAATAATGGGAGACTTTAATACCACGTTCTCAAAAAAATGATGGGAAAGTATTCAATAAAATACTCAAAAATCAAATTCAAGAACACACAGAAAGCATCATCTACCATGATAAAGTAAGCTTTATCTCAGGAATACAGGAGTGGATCAATATACAAAAATCCATCAATGTAATCACCATATAAACATACCCAAAAAAGTACACGATCATCTCATTAGATGCTGAAAAAGCCATTGACAAAAATCCAACACCTCTCATGTTAAAAGTCTGAAAGAGATCAGGGATACAAGATGCATACCTAAGCACAATAAAGGCAATACTCACTATCAAATTAAATGGAGAGAAGGTTAAAGCAATTCCACTAAAATCAGTGACAAGTGAAGGCTGTCAAATCTCTCAGTATCTCTTCATATAGTACTTGAATTTCTAGCCAGAGCAATAAGACAATGAAAAGAGATCAAGGATATATAAATTGAAAAGGAAGGAGTCAAAGTCACATATGATATGATAGTATAACTGACCCCAAAAATTTTATCAGAGAACTCCTAAAGCTGATAAACATCTACAGCAAAGTGCTAGATACAAAATTAACACTCAAAAAAGTTCGTACCCCTTTTATACAAACAATAAATTGACTAAGAAAGAAATTAGGCAACAACGCCCTTTATGATGATCTAATATAATATAAAATACCTTGGTGTAACTCTAACCAAGCAAGTAAAAGATTTTATATATATATATATATATATATATATATATATATATATATATATATATATATATATCAAACTTCAAGTCTCTGAAGAAAGAAAGTGAATAAAATAACAGAATATGGAAATATTTTCCATGTTCATGGATCTGTAGGATTAACATAGTAAAAATGGCCATCTTACCAAGGCAATATACAGATTCAATTCAATTCCCATCAAAATTGCAACACAATTCTTTACAGAACATGAGAGAAAAATTCTCAACTTCATAAGGAAAAATTAAAAACTCAGGATAGCTAGAACACTCCTGTACAATAAAAGAACTTCTGGAGGTAGTACTATCCCTGACTTGAAGCTGGACTACAGAGCAATAGTAATAAAAACTGTGTGGTATTGGTATAGAAACAGATAAGTTGATCAATGGAATAGAATTGAAGATCCAGAACTAAACCCACACATGTATGGCCACTTGATTTTTGACAAAGAAGCCAAAACCATACAATGGAACAGGGAAAACATCTTCAAAAAAATGCTGCTGGTCTAACTGGATGTCTGCATGTAGAATAATGCAAATAGATCCATATTTAATCACCCTACACAAAACTCAAGTCCAGGGGGATCAAGGACCTCAACATAAAATCTAATATACTAAATCTAATAAAAGACCCTTCAATGCATTCATCCAGAAGACAACTTCCTAAATAGACAGAGCATCGATGGCTCAGTCACTAAAATGAACAATTAATAAATGAGACCTCGTGAAACTGAAAAGCTTCTGTAAGGCAAAGGACAAAGTGGCTGTCTACAGATCAGGAAAAGATCTTCACCAACCCTATATCCAATAGAGGATTAATATCCAAAAATATATTTTAAAAATCAAGAAGTTAAATACTAACAAACCAAACAACTCAATTTAAAAATGGGGTGCAGAGATAAACAGAGAATTCTCAACAGAGAAATCCCTAATGGCTGGGAAGCACTTAAAGAAATGTTTAGTGTTCTTAGTCATCAGGTAAATGCAAGTGAAAGTGAGTAATTGAAGCAAGGGGAGCACTCTCCATTCCTGATGAGAGTGCAAAGTTGTACAACCACTATGGATATCAATTTGGTGGTTTCTCAGAAAATTGGCAATAGTTGTACCTCATGACCCAGCTATACAACTCCAGGGCATATACCCAAAATATGGTCCACCATTCCACAAAGACACTGCTCAACTTTGTTCATAGCAGCTTTATTCATAATAACCAGAAACTAGAAGCAACCCAGATGCCCCTCAACCGAAGAATGGATAAAGAAAATGTGGTTCATTTACACAATGAATTCATCTATGAAAAACAAAGATAACCTGAAATTTGCAGGTGAAAGATGTGACTAGAAAACATCACCCTAAGTGAGGTAACCAAGACCCAAAAGAACCTGCAAGGAATGTGCTCAGTCATAAGTGGATATTAGCCATAAAGTACAGGATACTCATGCTACAATCCACAGACCCCAAGAAGCTAAATAACAAGGAAGGCCCCAGGGGAGATGCTTGATTCTCATTCAGAAGTGAAATAAAATAGTCATCAGAGGTGGAGGGAGGGAGAGATTGGGTGGGAGAGGGGATAGAGTGGGAAATGCTCAGACGTGGGGTTTAGGTATGAAGACAGCTAAGGAGAGAAGGTTGGGAGAATGGATAGAAGTGGGAGGTGGATATCTAGGACCTAGGACATGCCAGAAACCTGGGGTGGGGGAGGCTCCAGGGACTCTGTGAGGGTGATTCTAGCTGAAATGCTCAGCAATAGGGGATATGGAGCTTGAAGTGGCCACTTCCTATAGCCAGTCAGGACTCCCAGTAGAGAAATAAGGATACCAACATACCCATAAAACCTTAGATCCAAAATTTGTCCCTGCCTACGAAGAAGTGTAGATACAAAGACGGAGCAGAGATGGAGGGAACGGCCAACCAATGACTGCCCAACTTGAGAGCCATCCCATGGGCAAGAGCCAATCTAACGATACTCTGTTATACTTGCAGACAGGAGCCTAGCTAGCATAAGCGTCCTCTGAGAGGCACCACCAGCAATTAACTGAAACAGATATGGAGGCCCACAGCCAAACATTACATGAAGCTAGAGAAGTCTTATGAAAGAGTTGGGGAAAGGATTGAGGAACCTGGGGGATAGGGACTCCACAAGGAGACCAGCAGAGTCAACTAAAGTGGACTTTTGGGTGCTGCCAGAGACTGAATCACAACCTTTGAACATACGAGGGATAAACCTAAGCCCCCTGCACTTATCTATCAGATGTGTAGCTTGATCTTCATGCAGGTCCCCAACAGCTTGAGGGGAGTGTTGCCCTGCCTTGTTGCCTGCCTGTGTATTTGTTTCCCCTAACTGGGAGGTCTTGTCTGTCTTCAGAGGGATAAGATGTGCTTAGTCTATCAGTGACCTGGGATGTTAGCGTGAGTTGGTACCCAGGAGGGACCTCTCCCTTCTCAAAGGCGGAGAGGAGGGGAATGGGGTAGAGGCCTTTGAGGAGGGACTGATGGGAGGTGGAGACTGCAATTGGAATGCAAAGTGAATGAATAAATGAATGAAGAAAGAAAGAAAGAGAAAAGGTCTTTTATTTAATTTTTGAGATTATAATTATATTCTTTCCCATTCCTTTCCTTACTCCAAACTCTTCCACAGACCCCTCCTGCTCTATTCATGACCTCTCTTTCATTAATTGTCCTTATATGCATATATGCATATGTATGCATATTCTATATACATAAATGCATGTTGCTCTTTTTTTTTTTTTCCGGAGCTGGGGACCGAACCTGGGGCCTTGTGCTTGCTAGGCAAGCGCTCTACCGCTGAGCTAAATCCCCAACCACATGTTGCTCTTGCAATAGACAGAGACCATTATGGAAAACCACTAGAATCAAAGTGCAGAGTTGTGGAGCCCAGCCCCAGTGTAAATATCTACAAAACACTCCTGCACCTAAGGATCAGGGAAGGTTGTGGAAGAGAGGGCAAAAAGACTGTAAGAGCCAAAAATTAACTATGAGATCATGTCTCCTGGGAATGTCAGAAACCACACCCATAACTTCTCACCAACATGACTGCCTGAACATGAGCTATGTACAATGATAACAACAATAGACATTCAACGGAGACACGGAGAAGCCCGGGAACCCTCAACCCTCCACAAAGTAGTTCCATTTACGATAGAGGCACAGTGTCTGAAATGGTTGCATGTGCCTGCAAACCCAGTTCTTACAAGTCTGAAGCAGAAGCATCTTGAGTCTGAAGCTAACCTGAGACACACAGCAAGACTCCTTTTCAGAAGGGAAAGGAAACAGTAGAACTTGGTAAACAATTCACATAAGATGACGCATGAATGGCTAATAGATAATAAAGAAATGGTCAGTCTCACTAGCAGACAAATCAAAATCATAATCACTATGGGCGGCCCTCTCACACCAGTAAATCGCCTCCCAGGAATTATCAAAAAGACTCAGGATAACAAGTTCTAATGAGGATGTAAAGAAATGGACTGCTTGGACTCTGCAAGAATGGAAACTGGGACAGGTGAGATAGCTTAGTGTTGTAAAAATATAAAAAATAAGAAAAGTATGTTGTCTTTTACCTTGCTAGGTCCTGCACCTCAGTGCCCCAATATATCTGCTAGATAACTTGGTGGACACACATCCCAGCCACACACTTTCCTACACTCAAACCCTCACATAAAAGAACACACAACACAATAATCTTAGATCCAATTGGAAAGATATAATTGCCCACTTATACACACAAAGCCCAGTACCATCCATCCCTTAGGAACATTGATAACAACCTGTAAATACACAGAGCAGAATCTTAACGTCACCTGCCATATTGTCCTGCCACAGCTCCTCTCTCTCTCTCTCTCTCTCTCTCTCTCTCTCTCTCTCTCTCTCTCTCTCCCTCCCTCTCTCCCTCCCTCCCTCCTGTCTCTACCTTTCTCCTCTAGTCTCCTCCTCTTCCTTCAAACTTTTCTCCCACCCATCCTTCCTTCTCCTCCAATGATAGGCCTCCTTCTATCCTGTACCTGCCCTTCACCTGTACTTTACAAATTCAATGGGGAGGTTCTGGTGAAGTCACCTGATTCCTGAGTAAGTGACTAGGCAGCTGTCCTTGGGGCAGTGGAATTAGCATCAAAATAAAGATAAGTTCACAACGGCTTAGTGGGCAAAATGCTTGCAGCTCAAACTTGATAACCTGAGTTCAATCCCAGGAACCCATACACCACAGAGTTGTCCCTGACCTTACACACATATCATGGTATGGGAGCATCATACACACATAGACATACACACACAAACACACACACACACACACACACACACACACACACAGTAAAAAAAATCATAATTATTTTTAAAATAATGAAAATTAGTGCATGCATTATGATAAAGATGTCTCTAACACCATTTCAAATAGAACTACTGAATGATACTATTAGAAGATATATATCCAAGGAAAATGAAATTGATAAGTTAAAAAGACATATGCACCACCTTATTTATTGAAGCATCTTTCGCAACAACCAAGAAATGGAAACAACTTGTGCATTCCTTTACTGATGACTAAAGTATGGTTTTTGCACACAACAGAACACTGCAGTACAAAAATGAATGAAATTCTCTCACTTACAACAGTGAAAGAGGTCATTGTGTTAAGGAGAATAAGCCAGACACATAAAACAAGTACTGCCTGACGCCATCCATGTGGGATATGGAGAGGACGATCTTGCAGAAGTTGAAGAGGGAATGGTCATTTCTTGAGCCTGGGAAGAATAGGGGAAGGGGATGGGGAAAGGTAGGTATCGATCAGTGGGTAGTAAGTTGTAGTCTGCAGGAAGAAGGTCTGACAACTGATAACAAATGGAGTTTGCATTTCCAAAAAATAGAGAAAATACTTTGAATGTTTTCATATTTCATATTTCACATTTTCATTTTCAAATGTTTTAAGAGATGGGTTTGTTTACCTCAGCTTAAATACATGGAAACGTGCACTGAATCATCGCACGCTATTTCATTAATATGTGCAGTTTTATGTTTTATAAACCAGTGAAACAAATTTAAGTGAGTAAATAACTCAGAAGGACCTTGTAAAATTTGCCCCAACTTTAACGTAGTCTGGATAAGTATCAAGTGTTTTAAGTAGATGTGTGAAATGTAAAGATAATTTCGCTGGAGTATATGGGAATTTTTTTTCTGTCTTCCACATCCTAAACCACACCAAAAGCCTTTTGGGTGGCAATTTTCTGACCATCAGATAACAAGATAAAGTTTAGTTTTTTAAAATAAATGAGTTTGTGTCCATTATAAGCAATTTGGAAGTCATAACAATTATGAAATCAATAAGATTGCATTGCCTCAAAGAAAATTTTTTTCTACAAATATTTCATTTAAGTGTATCTGCATATATCTCAATTCATGCCAATTTAATGTATTAAGTATATTCTTCTATAACATTTATACTGGTTTTCTTAACTCCATTATCTGATTTTTCCTAAATGATAACATCCACTGGCATCACCATTGCTGCTACTTGTTCAAGTCCACAGAATAACTCTACCTCTTTCATTTTGGAAAAGAGAATTATAATTCACACAGTAAAACCCTAAATTTTCAAAGATAGATCATTAAGTCATAATAGGCTCATAAATCTATGAAAACACAATAAACACCTAATTTTAAAAATACATGTGACTCAAAACAAACAGACAGACTAACAAAAACTCGACACCCTCAAGAGCCTCACCCATGCCCTCGCCCACACGGCACCTAACAGCACTCACTTGGGGATCTCCATGCATTTGGTTGCTCTGGATCATTTATGCCAATGGGATCCTTCAGTATGTGACTTGTATCCAGCTTTTCCCTTTGCATTGTGGTTTCAAGTCTACACACTTGTCTTGAAACTGACCAATTTTTGTCATTACTTTTGAGTCTTATGGGTCAGTATGTCGAGGCAGAATGTCTAGGTCACACTAGAAATCTTCATGGCTTTGCTGTCAACCTCTTGAGGAACTACCGAAGTGTTTTACAAACTGACTTTATTTTGCATTTCTATCAACAGTATAAGAAGGTTCCAATTTCTCCACATATTTTTTTCTTTTTATTACGTTTATCCTACTAGATGTGACCAATGTTTCTCTGTAGATATGAGTGTTTTCCCCCCTTGATCATAAATAATGCTGAGAAGATCTTTGTGTGTTTGTTGGGTATCTGTATGTTCACATTAGAGAAAGTTTACTCAAATACTGCACTGCATTAGATTTAAGGACGACTTGCTTTTCTATTGCTTAGTTATAAGACATTTATTCAATATTCTAGATCTTCATGACAGACATGATTTGAAAATCATTTCTTCAATTCTATGGATCACACCCTAACCCCCAACTGTTCCTTCCCAACTTTATGAATTCTTTTCTACCCTGTCCCTGAGTCCACTCAGCACTGTGTATATGTGAGTCTGTGCATGTGTTAATTCTGTGCCCTGCTCCTTTGTTGAATACACTTATCGGTTGTAGAGCCATGTTGGTGATTGACATAGTTCATAGATGTCATGGCTGGGTAGGACTGTTGTTTGCCTCCCTCCTTTAGATGCTTCCGCAGTGCCTTCTGGTCCTCATGGAGATGCTCAGATTAGTTACGGCTCAGGAGCCTCTGGGCATTGATTCTGAAGTGCATGGAGTTTCAGCAATAGGGACTTAGCTTCCCTGTTGGAATGGGGCGGGGGCATGCCATCCAAAGGCAACTCCATAAAGTCTGTGTGCTTTAGGAGTCTCTTGGGCAGCACTGACCAACAGCTCAAAAAAGGGCTTTTTGTTTCTGGTATGGAGGATTTTTGTAAAGTGGTATTTGGCTCTTGGAGGAAATATTATCAGCACAAAGGAGAACTAAATATGTCTATTTAGAGACAGGATTATGTGTGTTATAGTTTAATTTTTCTATGTATAGTGTGATTATGGCATTTTCAGACAACCCTGTAACTTTACCCTTTTTCTTTAGGTACCCTCTTCTGCCCTCCCTAAAGAGCCTCCCTTTCCCCATCTCCTCTGTCAGATCACTTGTACCTGTTACTCTCTTTTCCCCTTCTACCACCTTCCTCTGAATACACATAACTTCATACTTAGCATTCAGCCCCTCCCCTCAAAGAGACCCCGTGACTATTTTCCTAATCACATTGCTTCTACCCTGTTTTTCTTCTCTCTATGGCTCCCAACAACTCTATCCTGACAGTGGCCTGTCCTAATTACATGATCCTGCAGAAAGAAGATATGGGCTTGATTCTGAATATTTGGAGCTGGGAGGCTCCAATGAGAGAACACGAGACCTTTATCTTTCTCAGTGTGAGTTACCTCAGTAAATGCAATCTTTTTTGGTTCAATCCTTTTGGCTGCAGAGTTAATGGCTTGTATTTCTTTAGCACTGAATAGTATTCCAGGGTGTACATGTCCCACAGTCTCATTACCTAGCAATTGGTTGTAGGACATTTAGGTTGTTCTTCCGATCTAGCGATTGTGAATAGAGCAGCAATGGACACAGCCGAGCAGGGAGCTGAGAAGTGGATGTCAAGTCCTCCCGGCCTATATCAAAGAGTGGTATAGCTGGGTCCTATGAGAGATTTACTTTAGCTTTTGTGAGAATTCTCTCATTTCCACTGTGGCTGCATCAGTTTGCCTTCCCACCAACAGCGAATGAGGGTTTGTGTTACAACATATGTATATAAGTTTCCTGTATTTGGTGTTCATTTGTTTTTTAAAGGGAAAGAAAGGGCACGGAGTTGGATAGCTAATGAGATGGGGAGGAGGATCTAGGAGGAATTGGGAGAGAGGGAAAGTATGATCGGAATAGATTCTATGAAAAAAGTTAATAAAAAATCACACCAAAATATAAAACAAACTCTAAATAAATCAAATAACCTCCATTAATAAAATCATAATGTAGTCATCTCAATTGCCACCCACAAGTGTTTAATTGGTAATCATCATTTATTTACAACAAAGAAATAAATTCCTAATTAATAAAGACTGGAAGAAAATCACTTGGTGCTCGTAAAGGTCATGTACTAGACACAATGCAGTAGCGAAATGTCATTGAATTCACTGAAGTAAGCTCAAAGAACAATCTTTCCATTAAACAATGGACTGATGGTCCTGAAAGTTGTAATTCCTACAAAAGAAGTATATTATAGATACCTTTATCACAGATGACATAATGCAATATAAAGAAACCAAAATAATCTGTGTGTGTTGAATCACTAGCCTGCAATTCGATACTTTAAATGGGCATTTAATTATAAATAAGATAGCCCAAATGAACTTTCAAGATCCATAAAACAAAATTGAAGGCCAAAATACATAGCAATAATTTTTAAAATATTTGCAAGGCCAAAGCATAAACTATATAAAGCATTGCTAATAGGAGTCAAATATCTAATAAGTGGGAGGATGAGCCATGTCCATGAAGTACATGATGCAAAGACAGTACTACCAAGTCAGCAGTTTTCCTATTCCATTAATATTTGATAGAATAGCATACGCATATAGACTGTGAAGTATTACAAACATTTGCAGAACAGTGCTTTCCACTCTAGCGAGTATAAATGCAATATGGATATCCATTAGACAGGATCAACAACTGAACATGATTCAGAGAAAGAGTAAAAGGAATGTGTGAGTTAAAACGGCCATGTCTGGAGCACTCCAAAGCTGACATAAAGGCTCACAGCTGAGTGTACGACAGCCAAGCTAAGCAGATAAGAGAGAAGATGGGGCTCTGGGAAAACGTCAGTGTGAGAAGCCCAGCTGGCCCCTACCCACAGAAACACAGGCAAACAAGAGCATTGCTTGTCACATAGCCTTGCTTCTAATGCTAATTATATCAGACTGATGACTGCTACAAAGCCTTCACCTATTCCAGAAAGGATACCACTCCAAACCACCACAGAGTCAAGGGGCTTTGCAAGGGGTGGCCAAGAAAACCCCAGCCATGTATTGGTAACTGTTTCTAGTTACCAATGGATAGTTTACTTAGTAGCACCTAGATACCTCCTTCCAAGGCTGGAGACCAGCAACACTTGCAAGATTAACAACCCGCTATGCAGGTGCAGGCTAGAGGCCAATAAACAGCCCAGGGAAACATCAAACAGAGCAAATCAGAGAGGCACAGAGGGCTTCAAACTGTGACGGTTCCCCCAATAGGTGAGCAGCCCACGAATAGAGCATCATTGCCTCCCAAGGCGTGTGAGAAAAGGAGGAACAGAGTGTCGATGCTCCTAACTGTCTCGGTCCACAATAAGCCCAGAGAAACAACCAGTCTCAATAGAAATTACCTCAGCCTTTGTCCAGTTCCCGAAGTGAGTCATAAATCATCCCACACAGGTCGTTCCACTGGTTTTCCTCTCACGCTCCCTCCTGGTCACCGGAGTTACTCTTAACTTTTCCTTGATTTCTCTCCTGTGCTTAAATTTCCTTACTGAACTCTGCCTTTACTTTGCTATTTCCACGTGTGGCTGTGTCTTTTATTATCGGCAGCAGCTGAGACAAAAAAGTCACATATTAGGCAACTCGGTGAGTGGTTGCCTAAAGGGGATTTCATGGGCGAAAATCATCAGTGACTGCCCCTGTGCAGAGTCCTTTAGAGCAGTGATTCTCAACATGTGGGTCATGACCCTTTGGGGGAGGGCCAAACAACCCTTTCTCGGGGATCACCTAAGATCCATGGGGAAAGACAGGTCTTCACATTATAATTCATAATAGTAGCAAAATCACACTGATGAAGTAGTAATGAAAA
Organism: Rattus norvegicus; assembly: GCF_021556685.1. Classification (NCBI taxonomy): domain Eukaryota; kingdom Metazoa; phylum Chordata; class Mammalia; order Rodentia; family Muridae; genus Rattus; species Rattus norvegicus. The sequence continues at coordinate 30,897,057 of NC_141548.1, forward strand.
TTTTAGGCTTTGGGGTCACTACACATGAGAAACTGTTTTTTATGTAAATGTAATTTTTAAAAAAACCATCAAATAATTTTATTTAATACAAAAAATTTAAAAGACAAATACCCGAGTGCTTGCCAGCCGAGCCTAGGCCAAGAGCACACACACACAAAAAAAAATCTCTAAGTTTAAGATAGTAAGGGCCTATGGGAAAGACTTTTTTTTTCTTCCATTTTTTTTATTAAATTGGGTATTTCTTATTTACATTTCAAATGTTATTCCCTTTCCCAGTTTTCAGGCCAACATCCTCCTAACCCCTTCCCCTCCCCTTCTATAGGGGCTTCCCCTCCCCATCCTCCCCCAATTACCACTGCCCTCCCCCCAATAATCCCGTTCACTGGGGATCCAGCCTTGGCAGGACCAAGGGCTTCCCCTTCCACTGGTGCTCTTACTAGGATATTCAATGCTACCTATGAAGTTAGAGTCCAGGGTCAGTCCATGTATAGTCTTTGGGTAGTGGCTTAGTCCCTGGAAGCTCTGGTTGGTTGGCATTGTTGTACATATGGGGTCTCAAGCCCCTCCAGCCTTTTCAGTCCTTTCTCTGAGAAACTGTTTTAAAGGTCCACAGCAGTAGGAAGGTTGAGAACCATTACTTTAGAGGGATGGTGAAAATATTCTATAATTGGTCGTGCGGATGGTTGTACACTTCTGAATATATACCTTCAGCTCTGGAATTATTCGACTTATCCGGATGAATTAAATAATATATGATTCTTATCTGAACAGGCCTATCACATAAAACAGACAAAACCAAGCAGTATCAGAATATTTATTGTTCTTTTAGATCAGCCTTGATTCTCCATACCTTGAGCACAGTGGTGATAAATACTAGATGAAAAGTTCTAATATTGGCCTGATCTCCGGTATTTCTACTTTCTCTTCTCAACCCGAGCATTTTTCTTTTGTCGTGGACTGGCATTTAATGACTGCCGTTACCCGACTAGCTGGCACAAAGTAGGAGCATGACGAATATGCATTAACTGTGATCACATAGGCATCATGCATTGTTACGCTGTCACAACCAGGCTTTCCTGGTTCTACTCTTTTGGAAGATGAGGGATGAGAGTCAGTGTGATGTTAAATCTTACATACACTTTTATTGTTGGCTTATTTTACTCAAAATATTCTCTGGGAAACTAGAAGAACATTGACCTAGAGTTATTCAGAATCGCTGCATATAACCTCTCCTTGTCCTGGGATGGAAAAGCATCGGCTGCTGTACCCACCTGCTAGATCATTGCTCAGTGCCTAAACTGCCAAATCCCACGCCTGGTGATGAAGAACATGGGCTTGGAGTCGCTTTGGGCAACAAGAAACCAAGAAACACAGAATTGATTTGGTCCTCGTGAAAACATCAGAAAAATAATTTCGAATTCCCCAAACCTGCAAATAATCCAGTCTTTCTTAGAAGACAGTAGTAGCAGGAATCTCTCCACTGAAACTTTTTATTAAAGAGAGGAACCAGATCAAAACCAAATTACTTATTTTATTTATTTATATGCCAACTGTTGCCCCCTTCCCGGTCCCACTTCCCAGACTTCTTCACCGGATCACCCTCCCCTTGGTGCTCTCTCTCACCCCTGGGGCATCCCCTTCCCTGGGGCGTCAAGTCTCTCCAGGATTAGGCACATCCTCTCCCACAGAGGTGAGACGGGGCCGTTTTCTGCTGCACATGTGTCCGGGGCCACAGACAAGCCCGACATGCTCTTCGGTTCGTGGCTCAGTCTCTGGGAGCTCCCAGAGGCTCAGGTTAGTTGACACTGTCGGTCTTCCTATAGGGCTGCCATCCCCTTCAACTCCTGTAATCCTTTCCCTGTAACTCTTCCATAGGAGTCCCCAACCTCAATCCAATGGTTGGCTGTGAGAATTTGTATCTTTCTCAGTCAGAGGCTGGTAGACCTCTCAAAGACAGACATGCTAGGCTCCTGTCTGCAAGCACGACATAGCATTAGAAATGGTGTCAGGGTATGGTGCCCACCCATGGGATAGATCCCAAGTTGGGCCGGTCACTGGGCAGTCTTTTCCTTCATTCTCTGCTCCATTTTTGTTCCTCCATTTCTTTTAGACAAGAACCATTCTGTGTCCAAGTTTTTGAAGGTGGGTTAGTCACCCCATTCCTCCAGTGGGGAATCTACTGGAAGTGGACTCTTCAGATTCCATCGCGCCACTGTTGGGCATTTCAGCTAAGTTCACCCCATTGAGTTCTGCGAGTCTCTTACATCCCAGGTCTCTCGGACTTTCCAGAGGTTCTCCTCACCGCCCAACCGCCACCCCTCCACAGCTGCACATTTCCATTCCCTCTGGGCTTCTCTTCTGCCTCCCCTTACACCTGATCCTGCCCCTCTTCTCCTCACCCTCCCCTCTTCCACTCACGTCTCTGCCTCCCGTGAACAAAATAATCAAAAACAAATCTTGAGACTGAAACTGCACCCCTAGGTCTTGGTTCTCAGGAAGGGAATTCCCCGTGAACAGTCACCACCAGAGGGCGCTGCAAGCCTACGCTCCTTCGAGGAGAGCCAAGGTTGCCAGTGAGCACACAAAGAACTAATTTGAATCCTACAGTCACTCTATCATTTTAAAGGACTTCATGAACGACTTCACGGCTTCAAGTACGTAGGAAAGTTAATTGCCAAAGGCCAAAGTAAACAAGTGAGCCCAGCCCTTATTCAGGGAAAGTAAGGAGAGGAGCTAGATGTGGAAGTGCAGCCTCAGCTACTGGGAAACTAAGGTTCTGGTGACTTGAGGCCACGAAAGTTTTTAACAGATCATCTTTCTTTTCTTTTTTGTTTTCTTTCTGCAGTTTCCTTCATGTACGCAATGTACTGTGATTATATTCATTAGATCCCCATTATTTTTTGGTTAACCCCTTTCCTGTCTCACTGGCTACATCACTGAAGAAAAATCACACACATTCCAGCAAACATCGCCAGTGGTGGCTCCTCTAAAAAGTGAACGTGGGAATAGGATTCGAGGGCGCCATGAATTTGAGGAAGCCTGAGAAATATACTGGGACTTTGTCTAAAAAGAAAGAATGAATGAATGAAAGAAAGGAAGGAAGGAAGGAAGAAAGAAAGAAAGAAAGAAAGAGAGAGAGAGAGAGAAAGAAAGTCAGTCTTACTTGGATTGGAAGTGTAGTTCAGTGGTATAGCATTTGCCTAGCATTCAGCAAAACCATGAGTTCAATCCCCAGTTCGACAATCAATACAGCAAGCAGGTGATTAACATAAAGCTCAATTTTAAATAACCAAATATCGTTAGAGAGAATGAAGGAGTTCGATTTTGTAGGTGAGAGGAATGGTTTAAATTTATTCTTTCCCATATTTCTAGCCACCATTGAGAAACTAGACCAAGTATTTCTACCTCTCCTATCAAAGGGCATCATTGCATTTTCTTCTCAAAATATTGCCTTCCTGGCCCTTATTCCTTTCCTTTTCTCTTTACTATCTTCAGGGTACGCCACTGAAGGGTATGGCGAGAGATGGGAAGATATGTGTTAGAGAGGGGGATTCACAGACAAAGTCGTGGACAAGCAAATCACTGGTGTCTAAGACACGACCAGCAGGAACCAGCAATTCCAGCTAGAAGCAATAGGACCCAGACTCTATGGTAGGAGTCCACAAGGAGGCTGGTGCATCCAAGACCTTTTAGAATGGCTCACTTTACCGTTCTTCTGCCATACTGAGCACAGCAATAGTGTGCGCTTATGTTGCAAATTGTTTCATCTACAGCATAATTTTAACTGGTAATTTTGATGGGAAGAAGAAGTTGGCACCTCTAAAAGTTAAATTGTATATTTCTGCTTCTAGGACTTATGTATTGTTAATATAAATAGGAAGAGTTATGTTTTGTTAATATAAATAGGAAGTCTCTTCTTACCCTAACAGCACAGAGATCGACAGGATTTCCTGAAATGAAGAGCAATTCCGACCAGCTCAATGGAGCCCTAAACCATCGATTGTCAGTGAGTGCTTTGCCTTCTACATCAATAAGGGGTGCATAGTTTCCCTCCAAAGGGCTGGTGCATTCGAACTCAGCCTTGTTGAGTCTAGAACTTGAAAAGATCTCAACCGAAACTAAAATTGGGGATTATGTAGTGAAAACACTTCCGTCTTCTTTTAAACTCTATATTTAAACCTAAGAGGTGGAGATAAGCCCAACCGAGAAGTCCTTGACTGGAACCAACCACGAAGAAGGATCCTTAAGGCGGAGCAATGCTGGCAGCTGTGAGGTTGCTGCTTGAGGCCTCTGATCCTTACATCAGAAAACAGATTCTGAGCTCAGAACCCCAGACCATCCATTTGTTCTTAACTATGGAGTTTGTGAGTGGAATTGCTATTCTCCTGGCTTTGGGTACGTGTTCTGACTCTAAGGAAGGATGACTTTTGTTCCTAAAGACAATGAAGACACATCCGCTGCCTCCACTTCTCCCTCGGTGCTTTTCCAAACTGATGGGGAGACTTGATATCAGTGTGCTTGTCCCGTGAGTCTGAGCCTTGCAAGATGAGCCGCCGCATATCAGACTCACAGATTTATACATAAGGAGCTCTGAGTTCCTTGGGCTCAAGGAAAGTGGAAAGTGGGCAACTTATCCTTGACTGTGTGATTCTGCATAGCTAAGGATAAGATCAGCAATGTCCTCAGATCTGAGCAACACAGCTTTCAAGAGCAGAGCTCGGGAGAGGAGCTCTGGGGCTTTCGTGAGTCCACACCTCGGCACTCTGATATTTGAGAGCCCAAAGCTGATCTGTTGTTTCTTAACTCCTTAGGTATTGCGGGTGATGCTAAAACTACACAACCAGATTCAGTGGAAAGTACTGAGGAAGAAACGGTGCACTTGCCTTGTAGCCACGCCACGATCAGTGGAAATGAGTACATTCATTGGTACCGACAGGTTCCTCTTCAGAGTCCAGAATATGTGATTCATGGTCTACAACAAAATACATCTAACAGTATGGCCTTCCTGGCTATCGCCTCTGACAGAAAGTTGAGCACCTTGATCCTGCCTCGTGTCAGCCTGAGAGACACTGCTGTGTACCACTGTATCCTGAGAGTAGCACGCTGTGACAGACAGGGCTGCACCTGTGCAATATCTGCCTGATGGGGGAGGGGAAGCAGTGACAGCCACCTCAAGAGGCTTCTGCGCAGCCATGAGCAGCGGCTCACAGGAGACTGAGAAGACAGCGAGGAACCAAGAAGGGATGGTGAAAGGAATGCTGGCACAGAGCAAGAGCAGCTAATAGATGTGGAAGAATGGACCTACCTGCACGGTGGCTGATACCACAGCTTCTAGTCCTGCAGTAAAAAGGGGATGAGAACTTCTGGCTTTTTCTTGTAACAACAGCAACAAAAGTTAATTCCTGTGTAAATTTGAGTAAAAATGATAAGGAAATCCTTTTGGAGCCAGGGACGTGTCCAAGTTCTGGGGACCCATCACTCCATCCTTCTAACAACCCTGAAATGGAAAGAAGCCTTAGCATTCTTCCATTTTCTCTTAAGAAAAATTACAAGTGTTTTCTGCTCCCATATGTCATACAGCCCGAATAATCAGTTTTTGAAGCAGCAGATAGTTACTTCACTTTTAATCTGCACTGAAATATTTTCATTTTTACATAAAAGAATAAAAATTATTTTCATTACTACTCAAGTAAAAACTGACGTTCCCATCTCCATCCCTCTTCCTATTTAACTCCCATAATAACCAGTTTCAACAGTTTGAAATATATCCTGGTAATGACAGAAACTGAAGAGCAGCACATATTTTCTGATGTTTTTATATTTTCATATAATTGTCTGAGGAATACTCATACACGTATATTTCTTTTTGATATCCAAAAGTGACTTCATAGTGTATAAATAATGATTTCACTTGCTTGAATTAAACATTTCTATTTCTTCTTAAGTATAATAAACAGAATTGTAATTTTACACACACACACAGGATAGAGATAGATAGATAGATAGATAGATAGATAGATAGATAGATAGATAGATAGATAGATAGATAGATTTGCAGCTCAGTCTACCCTCAAACTAACAATCCTGCCTCAATCTCTTAAGTGCAGGAGTACAGGTACACACCATCATACTTGGTTAAAATATTCTTGTATTAAAGAGAACAATGGAGGAGTTAAGCATGGTTTAGAACTTGAAAAACAATACAAAGCATTTTATTAACAAGAAAAATGTCAGATAATCTCAATATATACAGGAATCATTTGACAACATTCAGTGTTGATTTTTCTTATTTAAAGTTTTTCATAAAGATTAGAGTGAACATTTTTTCTTTGAACTTTTGCCTTTTTTATTGGATATTTTATGTATTTACTTTTCAAATGTTATCCCCTTCCCCAGTTCCCCCCTCTTCAATCACCTTTCCACCTGCTTCTATGAGGATGCTCTCTCTCTCATGCACCCACTCCTAGCTCAGAACCCTGACATTCCCCTATACTGGGGAAATGAGCCTACACAGGAACAAGGGCTTCTCCTCCTACTGATGCCAGACAATGGCATCCTCTGCTACATATGGAGCCATGGGTCCCTCTATGTAGACTCTTTGGTTGGTGGTTTAATTCCTGGGAGCTCTGGAGTGGTCTGGTTGATTGATATTGTTGTTCTTCCTGTGGGGTTGCAGACCCCTTCAGATCCTTCAGTCCTTTCTCTGACTCTTCCATTGTGTCCCCATGATCCATCTGATGGTTGGCTGCAAGCATCCTCATCTGTATCAGTAGGGCTCTCGCAGAGCCTCTCAGGAGACATCTATATCAGGTTCCTGTCAGCAAGCACTTCTTGGCATCATCAATAGTGACTGGGTTTGGTGACTGCATATGAAATGGATCCCCAGTCTCTGAATGACCTTTCCTTCAGTCTCTTCTCCACTCTTTGTCCCTGTATTTCTTTATGTGGGTATTTTGTTTCCACTTCTAAGAAGGAATGAAGCATCCACACTTTGATCTTCCTTCTTGAGTTTCATGTGGTCTGTGAATTGTATCTTGGCTATTCTAAGCTTTGGGACTAATATCCATTTATCAATGAGTGCATACCATGTGTGTTCTTTTGTGATTGGGTTACCTGACTCAGGATGATATTTTCTAGTTCCATTCATTTGCCTAAAAATTTCATGAAGTCATTGTTTTTAATAGCTGAGTACTACTTCATTGTGTAAATGTACCACATTTTCTGTATCCATTCCTCTGTTGAAGGGTATCCCGGTTCTTTCCAACTTCTGGCTATTATAAATAAGGCTGCTATGAACATAGTGGAGCATGTGTCTTTGTTATATGTTAGAGCATCTTTTGGGTGTATGTCCAGGAGTGATATAGCTGGGTCTTCAGGTATCACTATGTCCAATTTTCTGAGGAACCTCCAGACTGATTTCCAGAGGGGTTGTGCCAGCTTGCAATTCCACCAACAGTGGAGGACTTGAAGTCCTAGAGAGAGCAATTAGACAACAAAAAGAGGTCAAAGGGATGCACATTGGAAAGAAAGAACTCAAAATATCACTATTTGCAGATAATATGATAGTATACTTAAGTGACCCCAAACATTCCACCGAGAACTACTAAGCCTGATAAACAACTTCAGCAAAGTGGTTGGATATAAAATTAACTCAAACAAATCAGTAGCCTTCCTCTACTCAAAGGATAAACAGGCTGAGAAAGAAATTAGAGAAATAACACCCTTCACAATAGTCACAAACAATATCAAATACCTTATGGGATGCTAACCAAGCAAGTGAAAAATTTGTATGACAGGAACTTCAAGTCTCTGAAGAAAGAAATCAAAGAAGATCTCAGAACATGAAAAGATCTCCAATGCTCATAGATTAGCAGGATGAATACAGTAAAAATGGCCATTTTACCAAAAGCAATCTAAAGATTCAATGCAATCCCCATCAAAATTCCAACTCAATTCTTCATACAGTTAGAAAGAGCAATTTGCAAATTCATTTAGAATAACAACAAATAAAAAAAAACCCAGGATAGCAAAAACTATAAAAGAACTTCTGGGGAAATAAATATCCCTGACCTCAAGGTGTATTACAGAGCAATAATGATAAAACAACAACAACAAAAACAAAACAAAACAAAACAAAAAAACTACATGGTATTGGTACAGAGACAGGCAGGTAGATCAGTGGAACAGAATTGAAGACCCAGAAATGAACCCACACACCTATGACCACTTGATCTTTGACAAAGGAGCTAAAACCATCCAGTGGAAAAAAGACAGAATTTTCAGCAAATGGTGCTGGTTCAACTGGAGGTCAGCATGTAGAAGAATGCAAATTGGTCCATTCTTATCACCCTTTACAAAGCTCAAGTCCCAGTGGATCCAGGACCTCCAGATAAAATTGGATACACTGAAACTAATAGAAGGAACGTGGGGAAGAGCCTCAAACACATGGGCACAGGGGAATTTTCCTGAACAGAACACCAATGGCTTATGCTCTAAGATCAAGAATCGCCAAATGGGACCTCATAAAATTACAAAGCTCCTGTAGGGCAAAGGACACTGTCATTAGCACAAAATGGCAACCAACAGATTGGGAAAAGTTTTTTTTTCCAATCCTACATCTGATATAGGGCTAATATCTAATATATACAAAGAACTCAAAAAGTTAGACTCCAGAGAACCAAATAATCCTATTAAAAATGGGGTACCCAGCTAAACAAGGAATTCTCAGCTGAGGAATCTCAAATGGCTGAGAAGCACCTAAAGAAATGTTCAACATCCTTAGTCATCAGGAAAAATGCAAATCAAAACAACCCTGAGATTCCACCTCACACCAGTCAGAATGGCTAGGATCAAAAGCGTAGGTGATAGCAGATGCTGGTGAGGATGTGGAGATAGAGTGAACATCATTCACCTGATAAGACAACTTCATACAATCTACAGTTCCATTGAAACTGATTGAGGTGAGTCTGAAGTCATTCAAGCCAGTCCCAGGAACGTGGGAGAGTTCTGTTCTCACCACTTGTATTGAGCATTGTCCTGGACGACTATGTTCAGTGCAATGAGACGAAAGGAAAATGAAACTCTTTTATAGGATAAAGAAAGGACTGTTTTGCAGACAACATGAATGCCATTAGTGATGTCCAGGGAGTAAGGAGGTAGAGAACATGGTAGCCAATACTCCTTGGCTCAACCCTCAAGTAGAGTAGAAGGGGAACTGTGTGACCCAAAATGCAGACTAGGGCTTAACCATGATATGGTGCAAGAAGTTGTTATAACCAGGAGATACTCAGCACATAAGCTGCTCAAACTGGAGAAAACGAGCAGTGGAAGATCCTGCCACAGCCTGGCCTGTGAGACTGTGACATGGGAGAGGATGTGTTCTGACTGCTATGGAGTCATCTCTCCTTAAGGCAAAGGCTACCTAATCTGAAACAACGTGAGATAAATAACCTGATGAACTCTGTTGTCAGGGCCTATAGGAACATTTAGACATCTCCATCTGAGGTCCCCATAAATAACCAGAAATATGAAACAATACTATAAACATAGGCACTGCTGATGAAACTGGAAGTAAGAGAAGCTGTATTTGATCCCTAGTTCCCTGGACCAGATAGAACTGTGTTCACAGACTTGCTTCAGGGGAGACTTTCAGACAGGGATGTAGCTTTTGTGGCTTTGTTGAGTCCCATTGTAGGAGGTGATCTTTCTGAAGTAGGAGCAGTTGTGGCAGATCCGGACTACATAGATAAGCCTGGAAATCAAGTTTGTAAAGTGATAATAAAACCATCGAGAGGAGACTTTAAAAAATTCAAAGCCATGAAAGAGATTCACCTGGATCCCTTGAAGACAAATGTGACAAGATATGCGGCAAGTCCATGCTCCTGAGGGGGGAAAAACTTTACAGAAAGTCAAATGCTATGCTGATGAGCTTCTGGAAGAATAAAGTCTGAGCGAGGGTTCACAGAAGGCATCAATGACAACACGGTTGAAATAAAAAAAGACTAAGTCTGTCCCCAGGGTGGACAGTCACGCCCACAGTGCAAGCTGTGTACATTACTCTCCCACAGCAGTTTGGTAAGGATGGAAATTGTTCATCCACTCTAGAGCTCCCACAGAAGCAAAGTGTGGCTGAGAAACACAATACAGATGGCTATAGCTGTAGCGCCTGTTCAGAGCATGCAAGACCGCAGGCTTCCATGGCACTAAAATATGGTGGGGGTTGGGGGGAACACTGGGGGAGTGATTATAGCTGTAGCGCCTGCTCAGAACCTGCCAGACCCAGAGCTCTCTTAGCACTCAGGTGTGTCTGAGAAAGAGATAATAACAGCAGCTTCAGCCCAGAACCTGTCAGACCCAAGTAACCAAATCAAGTGTCAAGTGCAAGATATCCCTTGGACCTGGGTCAGGTCAGTTTGAGCCAGATACACTAAACCCATTGGGGTGGAGAGATACACAGTGCCCCCATGAACACATCCCAGGGTAAGAGAGCAGGAATACTTATGAAAAAATGACTGTAGATTACGGAAGGCCAGATAAGCTAATACCTCCCATCCATACTCACGTACCAAATATTGAACCTTTAAGAAAATGATTGACACATGTGATAGAATTTTTTTCAGGTTGTATTGGACCTTACCAAGGGTTTACTTTATTAGTATCCTCTTGTGGCTGGGATCTCAAGACAATTTGTATTCACCTGGAGTGGTCAACAGTAGACCTTCAGAGTACTCTCGAGACTCACCTTTTCAGTCCCACTCTTCATGGGATGGTAACCAGGACCTTGCTTTTAATGGGAACATGGTTCAAACAGCAGTATAGTGTAAGAGTTATATGCGGAATATGCCTGATAGTTTTCAATGAGGCAGATACAGTCAACTAAGTCCTCCTGGTTACCAAAGGTTATCAGTCCTCTGGTGCCACTGGATTCATGTAAAGTCTGGTCACATGTGAACCAACATAGGTTGGAAAACCTGCTGTCCAAGTACTTGAGGCCTATTCCCAACTGTAGCCTCGGCAGAGAGGTGCTTTGACAGGTCGTGTGCACAAGTTGAATTGTCCCATAAGAGATTGCCAAGTAGAACCCTCCTGACAGAGAGGAATGCAACATTTCTGCCAGTAACCCCATTAAAAGCACATTGGGTCATCAAGTTAGACCTTGACAAAACCATTGCTTTGCCTATCATAGGTTTGCTTTCTGAAACCAATAGGTATATCCACATTGTGCACCACCCCCAAGAAAAGTCTGTCACACAAGAGCGTCCCTTACACAGGCAACCAGAGGTGTGAGTTAATGGGTGGGGCAGCCATGTTATGTTTAGAAGACAGCATTTCTCGGAGCTTGTCTCATGCTTCTACACTCTTTCCACCATGTTCACCGGGAGATTGGGAGATCGGGAGATGGGAAATTGACGTAGATGGCCCAAGTATACATGAGCATGTACACTCACTTATGCTCAGCCCTGTGGGGAGTCACGTGTGTCTGCATTAGCCACCACTCGGCAAAAAAGAAACGTCTCTGACCAAGGTTAAGAGCAGAATAAAGCTACATGTATAATGTAGGAATAAAGGACATAGTTTGACAGTATGACCATTTAGTGAAATAACGCCAATAACTCCACCCACCTCCACCCACAGCCTATGGTTCCGTCCATTTGTGGGCTTTTGATAAGGTTTACAGTACCAGATACGAAATCTCTCCTATGGGAAAGCAAGCCAGCAGGGAGTTTCCTAATCAATGTTCTGCAACAAGTGGACAGTACTTTTCCAAAATAGAGTCTTAACATTTAGATCTAGTAGGTAACCAAGAGCAACAGCGATAGCTGGTGCTGTTTTGAATGCCTCTGGGGCTTCCCTGACCAGTCACTCATAGGAAAGTATCTCGTGCCTGGGGCTGAGATTTTAATTACCTATGTCTTCTGAGAGCAACACTGTCCAACCATGCAGAGAACTAATGACCAAACTCACTTTCTATGTTACAGACATGCATATTAGCTTGCGAACAGTAAATTTCCATTAGACTTATTCACATACATTGAGTTTTAGCTAACCCACCTCTCCTCCCTAGCTCCTTTTCCCCAGCTCCACTTAAAGCTTTAACACACAGTATCCCCCATTTCCTTCATACCACCTGTTATAACCCATTCTAATTATATTTTCTTTACCTGGGTTGCTAGAATGTAAGGTTTGTGTCATAGGAATTAAACGTACCAAAAAAAAAAAAAAAAAATCCTCATTACTGAACGTTTTTCAGTCTAGCCAAAAGGTGGCAGTGTTTTAAAAGGTATCTGGATTATATCTCTGGGGTGCTGAGCAGAGAAGGAGGTAGTCTGAGGCGGTATCTTTCCTGAGCTCAGCAGCCACTCCAGCAGAAACGCATTCAGAGAAATCTGACTCTGTTGCACTCACCAGGGCCAAGCGATGGGGATGCTCCTTCAAGTGCTTGTTGGGCTATTGATGTTTCCGGCTGTCTGTGAGTACACATTTCATTTGGAAAAGTGGCAAAGTGAGGGTGACCTCCTGAGGGCCTCTCTGTCCTGGGGTAGAGGCTTTTCAGAACACACACGCGCGCGCGCGCACACACACACACACACACACACACACACACACACACACGCACACATACACGCGCGCGCGCACGCCAGACCATAATGTAGGTTGATATAATGATGCTGTTATTTGGGAAACGTGGAGTGGGGCGGGCAGGGGTATTCACCATCTCTACTACAGCCAGTAAGATTTCATTACTGCGTTTTGTGTTCTCTTTTTATTGCCTTGTTGTACAGGGGTCAACACCCAAAAGTTGCAGCAGAGTCCTCAGTCTCTGACAATCCAAGAAGGAGATGAACTCACCATGAGCTGCAACTCATCGTCGTCTTTATATGCCTTACACTGGTACAGGCAGGGGAGGGATGGCGGTCCCATCTTCTTGGTGACATTACAGAAAGGAGGCGATGAGAAACGCAAGGACAAAATAACTGCTAAACTGGATAAGAAAATGCGGCAAAGTTTCTTGAGTATCCAAGCCTCCCAGCCCAGCCACGCAGGCACTTACCTCTGTGCAGGGAGCGCACAGTGGTCTATAGACTGCCGCGGGCTGTCTCCAAACCTGCAGCTGGGCCACAGCTGCTCTGACACAGGGCCCCTGAGGCAGGACTAGAGCACTTGCCAAAATGAGAGACTCGAGGGTGCAGTTGTCTCCCTACATAGCAGGTACAGCTGTCTCGTCCCATCGGAGGAGTGGGCATGATGCAGTGGAAAGCTGTGTGTTTAGTTAGCATTTAAAAGGACTTTTTTTTTACCAGTAATGTTGCTTTTCAGTGGGTAAAACCTCAAGCTGTTCAAATTTTCAAATACACAAATGGCACGAATTGCAATAATTTAAACATATGCGCAAATCCCATGCCTCATTGTTCCGAGGAAGGCGCTTCCCTCCTGCTGTTTAACCTACCTTACTAACAGAAACTCTGAGCCGTTCCCTATGCCTTTGGGAACATGCTAAGACTATTTCACGACTCTTGGCAAGGCAGTACTGTTAGAGAGAAGACTCATTACAGGCAGAAGTTCTTTCAACATTTACATGGTGAATACAGAAATTACCCAACTGATCGAAAGACAGATGAATAGCGACCTCACCGGCCTTAGCCTGCCCCGCTAGTCTCATTCGCATTCCATTCTCTGGATTTCCCCGAGCACATGGAACTAGACGATCTTCCTACTTTGCTTCAATACGAAAAGGAGCAACAGCTTCCTTCATCTACTCGCTCCACACCTCTTAGACTGCTGAGCCTGTTCCAAAGCACTGACCTAAGTCGAGCAAAGGCGGTAGGCTAGAGGGAAAGAGTTCTTGTACCTCTTGAAGATGCTAAAATGCTCAAGCAAGGAAGGAAGCAGGCCTGATGGTTGCAGAGTATGTGAGGGCCAACCAAGACCTATGCATTTCTAAGGTTTCATTTTCCCCTTATAAAACTGACACAATCATACTATTTCGCTCATGCGAATTACATGTTAAGCAACGGATACATTATCTACACTTCACTTAATAGTTAGAATAATATTTTCTTTTTCTTTTGTTTTCCTTTTTTTTCCAGTATAAAGCTTTGAGGAAGGGGACAAGGGACAGGACCCATCCTTGGCAGCCACTTTCCTTAAGGTGCTGATACCTGTTACCCCATGGTATAAATGTGCATCCCTTCTACTTGTCCTTGGAGACCTTGAGCAGCTCCAAGGCATACAAAGTGCATACATCTAGAATCACACAACGGAGCCTCTGCTTGCGGACTTTCTCCATCACTTTGTGACCACTATCAAGGCGCTGGGGCAGCACAAGGCAATGGCTACTCTTCTTTGATGGCAGCAGAGGCAGGAAGGACCTAAAAATAATATTTACACCGTTAATAAAATGGCAGTCTCAAATTGACCAAAATTCTCCAGATAATATTTTCCGAAACTGATCAACATGGTTCCAATCTACTTGTGGGGGTCTCTGTTCCTCAGATTCAGAGAAGGAAATAGAATGTTCCTGCTCTCAGAAATTGCCTAGTGATAGGGCTTTAAGGAAAGTTGTGTATAAAGTGGAAATCATTTTTTATGTTGGCTAAAGCCAGCACAATTAACATATATTCTGTGTGCAGTGTTTGCTTTGATTTTTCTTTGTTTTGGTAATAATGTTTGCTGGTTTGTTTTGGGTTTTATGTGTGTTTAGCAAATGCTCTACCACTGAGGTACAATGTCAGCATGAATGTTTTCTGCTTTAATTTTTTTAAAAACAAAAAGAGATGTTAGCATGCTGAGAAGATGGCTCATTCAGTTAAAGTGCTGTCCCCACATACATGAGGGGACACATCAGTACCCTGGTAAAAAGTTAAGAAGGCAACCTCAAGGGGGGAGAAAGGGAGGAAGAGGGGAGGTAAAGGGGATGGGGGTGGAGGGAGAGGGGTACATGATCTGGTATTGGGTCTGGGAAAAGGACTGAAGCCCTAAGGACCAGCAGAAAGAGTGAAAACAGGTGACCTCAGGAGGAAGGAGGTTGGGAGGACCCTCTAGAATGTACCAGAGTCCTGGGCAGGGAGAGACTCTCAGGACTCAAAATGGGGAACCCAAGATAAAATGCCCTACAGTGGGGAAAGGGAACTTATTGAATCCACCTCTAGCAGAAACACAGGGCATCAAGTGAGGAATGGGGTTGCTATCCCACAGCCAAAGGTCTGACCCATAATTGTTCCTGTCTGAAAGAAATGCAGGAATGGAAATGGAGAAGAGCCTGAGGAAAAGAAGGTCCAGCGACAGGCCCAAAGTGGGATCCAACTCAAGGGGAGGCTCCAAGACCTGACACCATCACTGAGGCTATGGAGCACTCACAGAAAGGGACCTATCAGGACTGCCCTCCAAAGGACCTAACAAGCAGCTGAAAGAGTCAGATGCAGATATGTATACCCAACCAATGAACAGAGGCTGCCAACTATTCATCTGACAGGCACTTGACATCTAAAATAGATTAAAATAAATAAATAAATAAATAAATAAATAAATAAATAAATAAAAAACTCAAGAGAATAAAAAACTAAAATAATACAATCAGTAAGTGGCTAAATGAATTGAACAGACAGCTTCAACCAAAAAGAAATGTGTGTCTTTGTGGTAAGGTACTTACTTAAGCATGCAAGGTTCTTGGTTTGATTCTCAAAACAGAAGGGAAAGAGAAGGAAAAGGAGAAAGGACCAAGATGCCACATCAATATCATCCTTTAAAAGAGAGACCCTGCGAGTCTCTGTTTTAATGGATGAGGTTGTGATAGTATTCAAGGTTTCATTTTCTTCTGTGAAAAAAGCTAGAATGAACAAACTGCTGTGTTAAAAGTCAGCACCAGCCTCCTGTCAGCCTGTTTGCCTTCTCTGTCCCTGTTGGAGTCTTCTCTTTCTGTGTTGGTCTCTGCTTTTCCTGATATGAGAGTTTTAAATGTCTAGTGGTCCTGGGGCAGCCATGCATCCTTAATGAGTTATAAATCTGAGAAATATGATTTGCATTCCTATTTTCAAATACCTGCCCACTTCACTCTCAACTAAACCTAGTTTCCAGATTCAGGCCCCTTTTCCTGTAGAACATAAGCTTGCTTCCGTAAAGTGTAGCTCTGCTTTCTCCTGCAACATGACTCATCCTTCATGCTTTCTGGGTGAAGACCACTGTGCAGCCCTTCACCTCCATCTTCTGTGGTAGCAACTGTCCTCATTATTATCAAGGCTGTCAGAGGGTCCACGTTTCTGTTGGAACTCTGTTCCATATGCCTGCATAATCTGACTCTGGCAAGTGAGTCCAGCCCCATCCCTCTCCCCAATCATCTCACACTCCCACATCCCTTGTTTATTCTGTAGAACTTCAAACCACATGTTGTCAAAACTGCCACCTTGGTGTCACTAATCACAGAAAGGAGCATGAGAAAAATACTTTTCTATGTGCATGGCTTCCCAGAGATAAGTTAAGTTGTTCCTGGACAGTTTCTTCTCTCCCTCATGTCTGTATAGTTCTCTCACATGCCCGGGGTACTTGGTGAGTGTGCTCATTAAAGAACTGGGGAGAAACGAGATTAGTGAAAGAAACTGAAAGCAGGATCAAAATTAAATGTCTAGACATAGAAGGCAGTTTATTAATAACTAGCTTTCTGGATTAGTGCTAACCCCCAAGGAAGCATCCAATGAGCAAATGGGTTAGCTGATATGTAGAATATGTTGTTTTTAAATGCCATGATAGTAATTAAATGGTGTTTCCCTAAGCCTAATTGCATTTCTTGAAACAGAAAACCCATTTGAGAAAGAATTTCTTCTTAAGGAGATGCTTCTTGAAGATCTGTTACCAATCCTCTGGACACAACTAATGTGTAAGTCTTGGGGGCTTCCTCTTCCTCCACAGGGAATTCTGAAGCAGAAGAAACTCTATTTGGTTGGGAATGAGATGAGGTTTTTACCCAAGTCTAGAAAAGACACAAGAGGAAAGCCGGAGGAGAAGAAAGAGAAGGAAAGGTACAACAGAGAACTGAGGACTTCTGGGATACGGTGTCCTCCATGTGTCTGAGAAAGGTGATCTAAAGCCAACTGAACTGCTTTCTGTGTCTTTCCATCTAGTGGTGTGTGGTCAACTTCTGAGCTAGGGTGCTTAGTACATAGCCATCCCACACAGAGAGGATGCCCCCATGGGCTGCAATTCCTCGAGTATGCTTAACAGATTTCTGTGGTCCAAGAAAAACCCTAAAGAAGGCCTGGCCCTCTTGGTAGCTTTATTTAAGACTTGTGAATTGGTCAGAAATGGGAAAGTGACTGCAGTGTTTTCGGGAACAAGGACAACTATCTAGCCTTGGAACCTGCTGATACAAGAAATTATTTCTGGGCAGGACAGCACCGTGCTCGCCAGATAGCTGCAGCCTGTATCAAACCTGCATCTGGGATTCCAGTCACACTGCTCCCTCTAGCCCCATCTCCATCTCTGTGAAATGTGATGATGTGTGTGTACCCACTGTTCCAGTGCTCAGACCTCTCATTTACCCAAGGGTCTGTCCTCAAAGGATGTGTCCTGTGACTAGTGAACTTCCCTTGCTGACTCCTTTGAAATGTATAGAATAGATTTCTTTTTTGTCAAAATAGACAGAGAATTGACCAATATACAATTATAGTACAAGATTTACTATATCTTGTTTAAAAATAAATAGATATAATTGAGGTAGAAATGAGAGTTCAGTTACAAACTCATGTACTTGCTGCTAAATAAAGTTCAAGACCATGAATCAGAAAAGAATAGCCTTTTCAGCAAATCCTGCTGAGGCCATTGGAAAGCCACATGAAGAGGCCTAGATGTCCTCCCCAAGTGAGTACAAAACTTAACTCAAATGCATCAGAATGTTACTGTAAAAGCTAAAACTATAAAAGCTTAGTAGAAAATCTAGGAACGAATGTTGATGACTTCTTAGCTATGTCACCAAAATGAAAGCAATCAAAGGAAATACTGTTAAAGAAGACTTTATCAAACATAACTTTCAGGTGTCATATTCCATAAATTTCCACAAAGAGAGGTAAAGAGAATGCAAAGTATGCAAACGCTGTGTCCGATGAGGACCTAGTGTTGACAATACACATTTTAAAATCTTACAACTCAATGATAAACTAATCAACTATTTTTAAATACCCAAGTCGCTGCTCTAAAGAACATGTACAAATGACCAAAAACTGCCTGAAAAGATTCTTAGCATCACCATTCAGTAAGGAAATATAAATTAAAGCCAAGCCACATAGTACCACACCCACTAGAACGACTTTAACATTAAAGGAAGGGGGATAGAGGAAGAAGAAACGATGGAGATCAAAAATCTTTATCTGCCGTTGGAAGGGGTGTAAAATGGCATAGCCAATCTGGACAACAGTTTGGCACCTCTTCAGATGCTTAAACACAGGTGTCACGTCAATGGCAACCCCAAATATTTATTAAGAGAACTGAAAGCATGTCCATGCAAAACCTTGCCCGTGAATATTCATTGCAGTAAAATTCCTAGAGGTCAAGAAATAGAAACCACCCACTGGTATCCTTCCACTGGTGAGTGGGTAAGCAAAAATAACAAAATGTAGTAAATCTGAATTCCCATGTGGTATCCATGTTAGGAATATGTTAAAACCTAGAACCGGCAACTAGGGAAAACATGTTGTTTTCCATTATTTATGAGCTATTTAGAAAACCTGATCCTGTACTTTTGCCTGAAAAGGACACAAAACCAAAGAAGTAACATTTTCTAAGAATTAAACAAAACAAATATAAACAGAGAAAGACAATGAACACTGTAACAAACCTTTCAGAAAATCAGATAGTAAAAAATATAATATTAAATAATTTATATATTTTAAAATGTAGCAATGATATTCACTTATTTTTAATTCATGACAGTGAAAACCCCATGTAGCAAAACTTCCACGGTATAACTGAGATAATGTCTAAAGATTTTCAGTCTACAGATGCGCAGTTAAAAGGAACATATTCCATGGGCTTATTGAGATAGTTCAGTGGTAGCAACACTGGTTTAGAGAACATGGGTTCAATTCCCAACACTGACATGACACCTCACAACCATGCAGAAATCCAGTTTCAGGGGACTCTAAATCCAATCTCTAACCTCCTTGGGCAGCACATGCATGTAGTACACAGACACACAAGCAGACATGCAAGAAATATATGCATACACATATAAAATAAATGTATTAAAATATCAGTTAACCGGGAAAACAACTCAAAGCAAACAAATGACAACAAATCCTACTGAAAACAGAAACATAAAAGTTAAATGGAATAAAGACATGGGAAAATATTTTGCTTCAAATATTGATAAATATCCAAACTGGCAATCAAACAGGCAGATGTTACCTAAATACAATAGTTAGGATGACAAAAGGCACACAATAAAGGTTCAGAAGTTTCAAAAACCAAACAGTAGAAACCATTTACAGAAGCATATTAAAAGCATAATATTGAAACAGTTCATTTCAGGGACAGTGAAGCATCAAGCAAGTAAAACGTTAAAGCTGTTCAAAGTGACAACCTGTGTAAGACCCCAGAGCCAATGCAAAGCCAGGAGAGAAGCACCTCCCTAAACTTGTCCTCTGATTTCCACATGTGTGCCATGGCACATGTGTGCATCCACAGACACACAGAGACATCATATACACATACACTAATAATAATTTTAATTTGAATAGTTGATTTCTTAGGTTTAAAGCTGGCCCAGAAAAGAAAATGGAATATGCCTATCAATAAAGAGATAGATGACCAACAGTGTTCACACACACTCACACATCATTTCCAGGCCAACATTGATGAATGCTCAATTGTTTAGTGCATGAGTGCATGCCCATGTGTGTGCACATGTGTCTGAGCACATGTCTTAGGGTTTTACTGCTGTGAATAGACACCCATGACCAAGGCAAGTCTTACCAATGACATTTACCTGGGGCTGGTTTATGGGTTCAGAGGTTCAGTCCATTATCCTCAAGGCAGGAACATGGCAGCATCCAGGGTGCAGGAGGAGCTAGAGATCTGCATCTTCATCTGAAAGCTGCTAGCAGAATATTGGCTTCCAGACAGCCATGAGTAGGGTCTTAAAGCCCACACTCACAGAGACACACCTACTCCAACAAGGCCCCACCTACTCCAACAGTCCCACACTTCCAAATGGTGCCACTCCCTGAGCCAAGCATATATAAACCATCACACACATGTCCACGTTTGTACATCCTTAGTAATAGACCTCCTTTGAGACAGAGTCTCTCATTGGCCTGGAGCTCACCATTTGGGCTAGACTTGCAGGCCAGAAAGCCTAGGCGTCCTCCTGGCTTCACCTCCTCAGTGCTGGGATTACACGGGCAGACAACTATATCAGTCATTCTTACATGGGCTACGTGGATAAAACTCCGGTTTTCATGCTTGCAAAGTTGAGCATAGCTTAATACCCCCAGCCCCTGAATGTACATTTAAGTGGCCATTTCATTCAAAGAATTTCCAAATACATACAAAAAACAAACAAAAGATACTAGTGCATTCTTTATGGGAATTTCAAAAGCTTACACAAAATAAAAGGAATCATATCATTTCTATGCATGCCTCACGTGGCTTCAGTATCAACACAAGAGGAATCTACTGCCTTCCGTATTTCTCACTGCCCTCACCAACTTAACTATTTCAGAACAAAACTGAAACATTGGTTCTTTCAACCGCAAGTAATTCAACATCTGTCTCCTGAACAAGCTCCCATTTTAAACATTGTCAGAGATACAAACTCACACTTGAAATATATATCAGTACTATTTGTCAGTCATTGAATGGCATCTTAATACTACAGATGCTCTAGAGTGTTAACATATTTCCTTTAGGGCTCTCATATTTTAAATCTTTGAGATTATTACACAATTACAACGTATTTCCATTCCTTTCCTGCCTCCAAATCCTCTTGTATATCTCTCCCCACTCTTTTTTTTAACTAATTGTGTGTGTGTGTGTGTGTGTGGTGTATGTGTGTGTGTGTGTGTGTGTGTTGTGTGTGTGTGTTCCTATACACAACCTGGCCTGTCCATAAAATCTTACATGTGTTATGTGTTTAGAGCTAGCCCTTTGGCACCGGACAACCAATCCGTATATTCTTCCTGATCCTCCTCTATCTCTTGCAATCAGTCTTTCTGCCTCCTCTCCCACGATGGTCCCTGAGTTTTAGTTGTGGGAGCATATTATAGCCAGATCCACCATTTCTGGGCTCCATAGATCTTCATTTTGGATCTCTGTAAACTGTTATAGTGTCTGCATGTATTGGAGTGAGAAATTTCCTTGATGAGGAGTAAAGACTACACTCATTTGTGGCTGTAAGAATAAATGTTTGTAGATTGCTGTTTGAGATTATGCTGGTTTAGTTAACTACCGGTTATAGATTCTCCCCACTAGCATGACTTGAGTAGCACTAAATAATTAGCTAGGTTTCCAGTTGTTCCCTACTGTTGAATGGGTCATATAGAGAGCTGTTGGTTATGGCAAAGGTTTGCACACCACTACTGCAATGTTAGGGATATCATGCCAAGCTGGTTATTGATATGGTTCATCAGCATCATAGCTGGAAATGACTGTTTGTTGACTCTCTCTTTTAAAGGCTTTCATGGTGCCCTCTGGTACCACAAAAGCTAGTCCTTAGGGAAGTGTCTTTCAGGTCAGTTCTAGCTCAGGAAGTCTTTGAACCCTCTGTCTTTCAGTAATAGTGACTTAGCTTCCACCTCTGGTGGGTAACCAAGGGCAACAGAAGGGGCTCTGTTTGGATGGTCCTTTAAACAACCCTGGTTAATAATTCAAAAGAGGGTTCTTATGTCTGGTGTTAGAATTTTGGGGGGTTCTTGGAGGGAGCATTTTCCACTCAGATCACAGAATTTCATCTAAGCCATATATGTAGTACATAAACATTGTATTATAAGATTTTTAGCCAGATAGTTAATGATTCCTTGTGACTTCTTCAGACATCCTTACTGTCTGTTACCGTTATTTAGTTGGTTGTTGGGTTGATTGGTTCATTTGGTGGGTTGGTTTAGTTTGGTTTGATTTGGTTTTTACTTTTGTTGTAATCCTCTCTCCATATTCTATATTTGTCTTCCCATTACTGTGACCTCATCACTTGTACCCTCCCTGCTATTTCTCACTTTTGTACCTCAACTCATCTACTCTTTTAATCTGTGTCTTTTTTGCAGGGTGGGGCATGCAGACTCTTAACACTGAGTTATTATTGAGTATTGTTTATTAATTCCTATTAACTAGTAATTGTTTTACATCTCTATTTTGTTGTTATTGTTATTGTTGTTGTCTAGATCTTTTGGTTAACAGTTCTGGGATTATTCCTTATATGCTTTTGGGTATAGTTAATATCTTCAGACTGAAGTTTTCCTTCCATAAATTTAGATGGTGAACAGAAACATCTTATATTTATTTGTGTAATAAAATACTTTTCTTTCTCCTTTAATTGTGATTGATAGTTTTGCTAGGTATAGTAGTCTAGTATGGCATCTGTGGCTTTTCAGAATTTGTAGAACATCCATACAGGCCATTCTTACTTTCAGGGTCTTTGCAGAAAAGTTAAGTGTTATTTTAATAGGGTTTCCTTTATATGATTTTTTTCCTTACAGCTTTTAATTATCTGTTGTTATCAACATTGCCGTCATTATTGTTGTCATTGTTGTTCTGTACATTTAAAGTTTTGATTAGTATGTGTCATGGGGAGTTGGTAATCTATATGCCTCTTGTACCTTGAGTGTTATCACATTTTTATATTTGGAAAGCTTTTTTCTATGGTGTTGTTAAAAATATCTTCTGTGCCTTTGACCTGGGTTTGTTCTCTATATCTAGTATTCGTACGTTTGGTCTTTTCAAAGTGTTTAAGGTTTCTTGAATGTTTGGGTCTCGGTTTTTTAAATTTATTTTCTTTGAGCTATCAATTTCTTCTATTTTGTTTTTAATACCCAAAATTCATCTACTTCATTTAATTTGTTGTATATAGCTTTCCTTTTGCTTTTTGTCTTACCACTTGAGTTTTTATTTCAGTTTGGCTTTTTCTTATCAACTTTATTTGCTAAACTTTATTTTCATATTTTGAATAGTTTTCATTATTGCGTTCAACTGTTTGTATTTCCCCAGTCTCCGTCGAGGCATTGTTCATCTGCACCTTAAGGATAGCCAAAAGAACCCTGCAGAGGTAGGATGAGTAGCAATGCTGAAAGGATGGCCATACCAGGTTTCTTGCTTATCATTAATGTTCTATTTCATTTCTTTAAGCCTTGATTTCTCAGCCGTTTTTATCTGATAATTTTGCATCCGATGATCAAGGGGCTGAATCTTTGCCTTATGTTATCCTGATTTTTATACAAAGGAATTTTGTAAATGATAGCTGGTTTCTTATATGATGAGTAATTTTAATTGTGAACTCATCTTTAATTTGAACTGTGATTATGTTGACTATCTACACTGATGACATATTTATCAAGAGATATATTTTTTCCAGAAAGCTCCAAGTAGTGTTCTTCAGTTCCTTGAAGAATCATTATGTTCTTCCAGGTAGGGTGGTAAATTCTAAGTTTCCTTCAGGCAAAAAGTGAAAGAGTCCAAAAAAAGAGAAGATGGAGTCTATTCCAAAGCAAAGAAAGAAAACAGATCCAGCAATCTATAAAAGTAGTGCTCAGATATGTGGAAAAAGTACAGAGACAATAGTAAGTGACACAGCATAGAAAGTAACCTAAGCTGAATACAGCTGCAGCTGTGTGGCTCCAAGGGGGAGGGGGGGGCTTTGTCAAAAAGTGGGTTTTTTCCTGAGAGTAGAACTGGGAGTGGAGGAATCATGAGAAAGCTCCTCAATAAGATTAAATAAAAATACAGCCAGAAGAGACATCTAAACCAACAGATGCAAAAGTCACAGAATTGAAACACAACAAAGATGAAAAGCAAGACAATTCAACTATTCTAAGAGATCATACACCTTCAATTACTGAATTCAAAGATACTAAGATAGGTAGGTAAAATGCTGATGTTATCAACATTTTTCTAGCAAAAAAAAAAAAGATAAATGACTTCAAAATAGCTACAAACAAGCAGATGAACTCAGTCAAAGACCTGCAAGGGGAAAGCAGCAAAACAGAGAAAAGACATCAAATTGGATGAAAAAAAAAAACAGGAACTGAAAAGAACTCAGAGGCCACCATATGAGCAAAAAGGAGCTAGGAAGGAATCTGTTTATGTTACACACACACACACACACACACACACACACACACACAGAGAGAGAGAGAGAGAGAGAGAGAGAGAGAGACAGAGACAGAGACAGAGACAGAGACAGAGACAGACAGAGACAGAGTCAGAGACAGACAGACACAGAGAGACCTAAAAATTTGAAAATCCTTAGGTCTAATCAGAGTATTTTAGTCAAGATTCTGTCGCTAAGTGTGACAAAAGTCACTTCAATAGACAAAGGGATTTTTAAGGCTTATATTTCCAGCTTAAAGCTTGTTTTTCAGGAAAGAATAAAAAGGAACTTGTCAGTCACATCCACAGGCAGCAACAGAGAGTCAACTTCCTGCTCACTTTCTTTTCTTTCATTTAGCCCTGGATCCAGTCTAGGAATAGAAGGACCCGAGTTCAACAGAATATAGGCTATTTATGAAAAACTTACAGCCATCATTATACTAGATAAGTGGAAAGTATTTACTTTAAACTGAGTAACAAGACAAAAATGCCCTCTCTTTACTGTTATTCAGTGCAGTGCTTGGGGTCTTAGATAAAGCAATAAAGTAAGGTAAAGAATAAAAATAGATACAAATAGGAAAAATGGGTCAAATTGTCACTATTTGCAGACTACTTTATCTCAGACTTAGAAGACCCTAAAGGCTTCACAAGAAAATTCTTAGCTCTGATAAAAATTTGACAAAGTAACAGTATTCGACATCAACATAGGAAAGTCTGTAGGCCTGAGAAGATAACTCCCGTTGGTAAAGTGTTTTGCCTTGCATCAATGTGGATCTGAGTTCAATTCCCATAACTCACATTTTAAAAAAATGGTGAGAGAGGTGGTGCTCAGTTGTGATACATATGCTAGAGGTAAAAAGACAGGAGGCTTCATGGGTTCACTGGCCACCCAACCAAGCCTACTTGGTGAGTTCCAAGCCAGTGAAAAACCTTGTCTCAAAAAGTTAAAGGGGGTGTCTTTTGGTGTACACACGCACACACACACACACACACACACACACACACACACACACACACACAGACAGACAGACAGAGACACAGAGTGAGACAGAGAGGGAGACCTGCACACACAAGTGCACTCACACAAATAAGTATACTCGTGCACACACCCAAAAAATCAGTAGCTTTATTTTATACCAATGGCATATTGATAAAGAAGTTAGGGAAATAATCCCTTTCAGAACAGCTACGAAAATGAAAATGACCAAATAAACATGACCATTAAAGTGAGAGATATTTATCTACAATGAAAAAATTTAAATTAGAAACTGTCCTTGTTAACTTTAACTGTCCACTTGACACAGCCTAAGGAGGAAATCTCAATGGTAGGATTCCTAAATTATATTATCTTGTAGACAATGTCTACATTACTAAGATAATCACTAAGTAATGTAGAAGGGTCTGGGCCACTGTGGATAGTAGCACTCTCTGGGTAGGTGATCCTCAGCTAGCTAAGCATACTCCTGTGTGATGGATCACTCAGGAGATCCTCCATGACATCTGCTTGAAGTTCCTGCCCTAACCTTCATCATTGATGAACTATGACCTGGAAGTATAAACCTTTAGTATCCTAAGTTGGTTTAGGTCAGAGTTTGGGGTGTTTTTTCCTGTTTTGTTTTTAAATTACAGCAACAGAAAGGAAACTATAACATTAGATAAAGTAATTTATGAAGATGCTCTATAGAATATAGAAAGTCCTGCCAAACTCATAGGTACAAACACTCAATGTGAAATGGTGTTATCATTAAGCATAGCCTACATATTCAAGAAAATCACCATCAAATTTTTAATTATATTCATCACAGAACCAGATAAAAGTAATAATGATTGGCTCAGTCAGTAAAAGACTTTCCACACAAATATACATATGCACATGCACATGCACATACATAGATACATATATGCCACGGACTAACCTGATATCCAGTTTTCCAGTGAAAGCAGCAGAGGGATATGATGTCTGTGATTGATGTCAGAAGCTGGTGGCTCCTGGCTATTTAACTCCTCCTGATAGCAGCAGGGGATTAAGAAAAAAAGATATAGTAGGCACCTGGGCTCCTTTCTCTTTGGCTCAAGGGCCCCTTCCTGGCCAAGCAAGAGGTTCAAAGGTTCAGAATTCGTTAACTCTCTGTGAGCCAGAGAGAAAAGGAAAGGAAGAAAGTCCAGTACACACACATACTGGTTGGGCCCAACCACCTGTTTCATCAATTTGACAAGTGCAGAAGTATACTTATATACATACACACATACAGTGAGACATATAACATTTGGTGGATAGAGCAGAGCCTCAACAGCCATGCTTTTTCTCTCAGCCTTTTTATACTTTCTTAGACAAAAGTTATATACATATATATATGTATATATATGTATATATATATACACACACACATATAGTCATAGATAAAATGTTACACAAAAGAGGAGTTACAGAAGGATGTAGATAGTAAGTTCAGAGTAGTGTTTCATTTTATAAGCTCATTATAAGCTCAAAGCAACAGTTTCACATGGCCTTGATTTATTGTAGTGCACACCTGTGCTTTCATCCTTGGACCTGACCCAAAATAAATGTTTTTCCTTGATCATAAATTTATCCCAAGCCTATTTCTCTTCTTAGTGTAATTTATGAAAGCTCTTTGTACTTTTATTATTCAGCCTTTACTTACTATTCTTTGATGACGAGCACATTCTTTTCTTGATTCTAAGTTTATTATATCTTTCTGGCAAAATAACTAAAACCATCTCCTTAAACTTTCTTCCTAAAATTATTTGAATCAGAACAGGAATTCTAAAAAGTCATTTAATTCATCTAAATAGCATGAATTCATGAAATATCATCTTCATGTTGATCTACAGGAAATTTGCTCAATAGGGTGGGATGATGCCCAGGAATCATTAGGCTATGTAATAGTGGCAGGAAAAAAATAATCACCAATGTCACTCAGCTATGAACTTTACTAACTACAATAGTGACTTTCTTACAAAAACTACTGTAACACAAATGTTGTGAGAGTAACCAACCACTTTTAAAAATTGGGTTTATGGCACACTCCATAATATGAAACCCATATCTGATATCTGATATTGCTAAAGTGGTCAAGGACCTAATGCTAAATAGGTCATGGGCCTAGAAGAAAGTCTACTATTATTATTCTGCTAAATGAACATATAAATAAATGACTCCTGATGACATATCACTAATGCCCATAGAGGACAATATCACCCCAACTTTGTCACAGAACCTTTTTTGTTTGTTCGTCTTTACAGTAGATGATAATTAACAAAGACACATAACTTGACAAGGTGCAAGAAGTGAAAGACTTTGGGGTACTTGGTCTTAACTGCAATGTCTTTATCAAACCCCTCTCCTCAAGATTCAGAGATCTGTGGAAAATAGGAAGTGAAAGCTTGTAAGCCAAGGGTAGTGGATGATGTCAAGAAAATAGTGTCCTCCAGACACAACAGGGCTGATGCAAATATGAACTCATAGAACTGTGATAGTACAGACAAGACCTGCAGAACTTCAAGCCAAACAAAAACCCTAGCACTGAGAAGGGGAATTGGGGACAATGTTCTGCCTCTAACTAAGAAGCTATTTACAATTGATACCTGCTAGGAGAGGACAATTCTGTCTCCTCCAAAGGAGAGATACTGACCATATCTCAGGTCAGGCCCCATGCTCTAGAGTAGTAAGCCAACACAAAATGGACTCTATGTGTTTGTGTGCTTTCATTCTGTTTGTTTGTGTTTGATTTTTTTCCTTTGGGAGTTTAGCTTATCTCTTTTGAGTTGTTTTTGACTGTTTTGAGAGAGGAAAACAACATGATGTTGGCTGATGAGGGACAAGAGGGAGATCTGTGAGGAGCTCAATGTGATCAAATACACTGTATGAAAAAATTAAAGCCAATAAATGAAAAAAATGAGAGAGACAGAGAGGGGCAGAATGTCTCCATCAGATTTGCCTGTGGACAAGTCTCTGGAGCATTTTCTTAATCAATGATAGATAGATAGATAGATAGATAGATAGATAGATAGATAGATAGATAGATGAGTAGAGTAGAAACTATGGATTTTATTCAGCCATAAAGTTGAAGTAAAGCAGACACAGGAAAAAATAACCCATCATTTCCTTAATTCTTTTCATATTCACAACATAAATTTGAAACTGTGTGTGTGTGTGTGTGTGTGTGTGTGTCTGTGTGTGTGTGTGTGTGTGTGTGTCTGTGTATGAGAGGGGGGAGAGAGAGAGAGAGAGAGAGAGAGAGAGAGAGAGAGAGAGAGAGAGAGCATTTTGAAAGGGACTGAGGGAACTGGAAAGGAAAGGAGTGTTCTTGAGGTAGGGGAGAATGGTAAGGACAAGAATGTAGTCAAATATGTGTGTCATGAAAGCAGAAACAGGGATGGGAACAAGCTAGAGAGGATCAGGATGGTAAGGAAAGGTGGACAGGAGACAGGGAAAAATGAACAGTCTAATGGAAGATGTGTCTGATGCCAAAAGAAAACCCATTGCTCTTGTACTGAGTTGTTTTCAATTGATGAGTCTGTTCCCCTGACTATTTCTGTTACATTTTGGGGCACTTAAAAATGGATAAATATTTGCAAATATAAATTGTAATTCAATTGAAAGCTGTATCTATTACAGTGAAAATTACTTCGGAATAAATAGTCTTCCCTTCAGCCAAGGAAAATTGTTTCTCTTTGCCTTACTGACCTTACTCATATCGCAGCATCCAGTGAGCAGCCTTGCTCTAGGTATCTGTTCAGTATATTTTTAATAAAAATAAGAGGCTGTTTCACAACAGTCCTGGCATTCTGGATCTTACACTCCTTCTACCCCCTCTTCCACAATGATCCCTGAACCACAGATATAGAAGCTGTAATGTATCCATTGGGGGCTGTGCCCCCTGTGATCTGTGTATGGACCTCTGCATTGTGTTCACATGTGGTTTTCTCTGATAGTCTGCAAGTGCTGTAAAGAGGAGCTTCTTTGAAGAGAGCTGGTAGCTACACTTATCTCTAAAGACATTCTGTCATACATTATTGTAGGCAGGACTGTTTAATTGTTTCCCTCAGCATCTTGCATGGTATTTTCTGGTTCCATGGAGTCTGAAACAATGGCAATATCAATGGACATACTAACATGGAAGGGGGAAAATTGCATAGGTTCCTTCCTAGACAAAGAACTGCTAGGAATAGGAGAATTAGCCTTTCCCAGGGATGAGCCCCATTATTGGTTGTCCAACATAGAGTAGTCAGCCCTGGAACCATATACACACAATCAACAAAAATGCACTCACCAGGTTGTGTTTATAAACTTGTACACACACACACACACACACACACACACACACGTATGTTAATGTGAAATCGTGCTAATAAAGAAAAAGAGCCTATCAACTTGAGAGTGGGGAAGGAAATATGGGCTTATAGGGACAGTACCTGAGAAGAATGGATGGAGAAAAGAAGAGGGGAAATGTAATGTAATTTTGTTAATTAAAACATTTCTAGAGATCAACAGACAGATAACCTCCCACACCCTATAGCCTTTGAGTCTTCCAGGAAGTCCACAGTAACCAAGGACACAGGTGAGAATCTTGCCCAAATACCCAAAAAATGGGACACCCATAGAGCCCAGATGACAGAGGACCTACCTGCCCTACCCAGGTCTACCTTCCTTCTGCTCCACTTCTCCACCCAGGCCAGACCATCTGGCCTGATACACTCCCACACCCTACAGCCTGAATGCCTTTCAGGAGGTCCACAGTAACTAGGGGCAGAAGAGGCCTGCTCTAACCAGAGACACAGGAAGCTCACCTTAACCAGAGATAGCACTCCCTGTCTCTAAGGAAGCCAGCTTCAGTGAGAGACACCCAGGTGTCAGAGCCTCCTGGGTCCCCTGCAGTGTTTCACCCACCTTGTCAGACCCTTCTGGGTCCCTTGCAGGGTTTGACCCCTGCTGAGCCCTGCTGATGTATGTGGAAGCTGATGCATGTGACCTGGGCGATGGTCACTTCGTTCCTGTCTTCCCAGTTCCCAGTCTTTTGTTTTTGAGATTTAGGCTGGTCTTCCTGGATTTCTCCCTAGTTATCTCAGGGCATGTAGTTGGTCTTTTGTTACTGAAGTCTTGAGCCGGAGTTTCCCACTGTGCTTCCC
This sequence comes from Rattus norvegicus, assembly GCF_021556685.1. Taxonomy (NCBI): domain Eukaryota; kingdom Metazoa; phylum Chordata; class Mammalia; order Rodentia; family Muridae; genus Rattus; species Rattus norvegicus. The sequence continues at coordinate 30,927,489 of NC_141548.1, forward strand.
AGATTTTTTCCACCTGGTCAACTTTAGGTATATATTCGGTGAATAAAGCTATAGGAGCCCCTTCCTTTTCTTGCTTAACCCGTGTGTGTGTGTGTGTGTGTGTGTGTGTGTGTGTGTGTGTGTGTGTGTGTGTGTGTTCTTTAATCCCACAGGCTTAGGCCCGATTCTCGGTGCCATATCGGTGCGGGCATCGACACCCAGGCCAGTTAACACCAAAGATAACCAGAAGGACAGAGACAAGAGAAAGATCATATGTGACAGAACCCAATGCAATTTAGCACCATCAGAACCCAGTTCTCCCACCACAGCAAGACCTAGGTACCCTAACATGCCTGAAAAGCAAGGTAACGACCTAAAATCCCATCTTATGAAATGATGGAGGACTTTAAGGGAGATATAAATAAGTCCCATAAAGAAATACAGTAAAACACAGGGAAACAGGCCCTTTAAAAAGAAGCAAATAAGTCCCTTATAGGAAAATAAAATCAAGCAGGTGAAGGAATTGAACAAAATGGTCTAAGACCTAAGAATGGAAATAGAAAACACAAAGAGAGGTAACCCTGGATATGGACAACTTAAGAAAGAGATCAGGAGTTATAGATGAAAACATCACCAACAGAATACAAGAGATAGAAGAGAGAATCCCAGGTGCAGAAGATACCATAGAAGATATTGACACATGGGTGGTGGGGGTGAGGTAGAAACAAAGTATGGAAAGTTCCTAACCCATAATGCCCAGAAAATTTAGGACACAATGAAAAGATCAAACATAATAATAATAGGAATAGAAGATGGTGACAAATCCCAGCTCAAAATGCCAGAAAACATCTTCAATAAAATTATAGAAGAAAACTTCCCTAACCTAAAGAAAGAGATGGCCATACATGTACAAGAAGCACACAGAACATCAAATGGAGTGGACAAGAAAAGAAAATCCTCTAGTCACATAATAATCAAAACACTAAATGCACAGAACAAAGAAAGTGAAAGAATAAAAAAATGCAGCTAAGAAGTCAGAAGTTTAAAAAAGCCCTAAATACCTCAAATTCCAGACCCTGCCCTCTACCTGTAGTAGCTGACCATAAAGTTAGATTAAAATCTTAGAGAACAATCTTGAGAAACAGGGAGTTTCTCCTTGTGATTTTTCACTGGTATTCTTGTGATTTTCCAATGACACCACCCCTGCCCCCTTGGGTTATGGTTTCTCCCTTTAAATACCCTTTCTCCCAGCCTCTTGGGGTCGAACTCCACTGCCCCTGCGTGGGATATGAGTCCCAACCCCAGTGCACTGGTTCCTATCAATAAATCTCATGTTTATTACAGCAAGGGCGGCCTCACGTGAGTTCTTGGGGGGTCGCATCATCCCAAGACTTGAGTGAGGGTCTCCCCGTTCCGGGGGTCTTTCAAAAGAACATTGAAAGCTGTAAGGGGGATAAGGGCAGACCTATCAGAATTACACAAGACCTTTCAGCAGAGACTTTTAAAAGCCAGATTTTAGGCAGATACCATCCAGATCCTAAGAGAACACAAATGCCAGCCTAGGCTACTATATGCAGCAAAACCCTCAACAACTGTAGATAGAGAAACCAAGATATTCCATGACAAAACCAAATTTGAACAATATTTTTCTACTAATTCAGCCCTACAGAGAATACTGAAAGGAAACACTCAACACAAGGAGCATAACCACACCAAGAAAAGACCCCATTCTCACCAATGGATGGGACATTGAAACAGAAACTTAAACAGAGACACTGTGAAACTGACCGAAGTTATGAAACTGATGGATTTAACAGACATGTACAGAACATTTCTCACCAAAACAAGAGAATATATCTCTGCACTGCATGGAACCTTCTCCAAAACTGACCATATAATCAGACACAAAACAGGCCACAACAGATACAAGAAGATCGACATAATCCCATGCATTCTATCAGATCACCATGGACTAAGGCTGGATTTCAGTAACAACAAAAACAGCCAAAAGCCCACACACTCATGAACAATTCTCTGTGCAATGATAACTTGATTGTGGAAGAAATAAATAAAGAAATCAAAGACTTTATAGAATTCAATGATAATGAAGTCACATCATACCCCAACTTATGGGACACAATGAAAGCAATGTTAAGAGGAAAATTCATAGCATTAGTGCTTTCATAAAGAAATTGGAATGATCCTATACAAACAACTTAACAGAACACTTGAAAGCTCTAGAACAGAAAGAAGCAAACACATCTAGAGGAGTGGACTACAGGAAATAGTCAAACTCTCGGGTGAAATCAACTAGTTAGAAGCAAAGAGTATGATAAAAAACAATCAACAAAACCAAGAGCTGGTTCTTTGCAAAAATCAACAAGATAGATAAACTCTTAGCCAAACTAACTAAAGGGCACAGAGACAGTATTCAAATTAACAGGATCAGAAATGAAAAGGGAGACATAACAACAGAAACTGAGGAAATTAAAAAAAATCATCAGAACCTACTACAAAAGCCTATACTTAACAAAACTGGAAAATCTAGACGAGATACATGATTTTCTAGACAGATACCAGGTATCAAAGATAAATCAAAATCAGGTAAACTATCTAAACAGTACTATAACCCCTAAGGAAATAGAAATTATCATTAAAAAATCTCCCAACCAAAAAAAAAAAAAGCTATTAGACCTTCAAAGAGCTAACACCAATACTCCTCGAACAATTTCATAAAATAGAAACAGAAAGAGTAGTAACTAATTCATTCTTTGAAACCACAGTTACTCTGATACCAAAACCACACAAAGACCCAACAAAGAAAAACTTCATACCAATTTTGCTCAGCTATTAAAAACAATGACTTCATGAAATTCTTAGGGAAATGGATTAGAAAATACCATCCTGAGTGAGGTTACTCAATCACAAAAGAATACATATGATATGCACTCACTGATAAGTGGATATTAGCCCAAAAACTCGGAATACCCAAAGTACAATTTACAGACCACATGAAACTCAAGAAGAAGGAAGACAAAAGGAAGGATACTTCAGTCCTTCTTAGAAAAGGGAACAAAATACTCATAGGAGGGAATATGGAGACAAAGTGTGGAGCAGAGACTAAAGGTAAGGCCATCCAGAGACTGCCACACATGAGGATCCATTCCACATGCAGTCACCAAACCCAGTCACTATTGGGGATGCCAAGAGTTGCATGCTGACAGGAGACTGATATAGCTGTCTCCTGATAGGCTCTGCCAGAACCTGACAAGTACTGAGGGGAATGCTCACAGCCAACCATTGGACTGAGAACAAAGTCCCCAATGGAGGAGTTAGAGAGAGGACTGGGGTAACTGAGGGATTTTCAACCCCATAGCAAGAGCAACAATATCAACCAACCAGACAACCCAGAGCTCCCAGGGACTACACCGCCATCCAAAGAGTACACATGGAGTGACCCATGGCTCCAGCTGCATGTGTAGCAGAAGATGGCCTCATCGGGCATCAATGGAAGGAGACACCTTTGGTCCTGCGAAGGCTAGATGCCCCAGTGTAGGAGAATGCCAGGGTGGGGAGGAGGAAGTGAGTGGGTTGGTAGGTAGGGGAGCACCTTCATGGAGGCAGGTGATCAGGGGATGGGGTGGGGAGTTTCCAGAGGGGAAACCAGGAAAAGGGACACCATTTGAAATGTAAAGAAAATATCCAATAAAAAAGAAAGAAAAAGGAAAATGAAAAAAAATTCTCAAAAACTAAATCCAAGAACACATCAAAACCATCATTCACCAAAATTAAGTAGGCTTCACCCTAGGGATGCAGGGATGGTTCAATATATGAAAGTCCATCAATATAATACACTATATAAACAAACTCAAGTGAAAAAGACACATGATCATCTCATTAGATGATGAAAAACCCTTCAACAAAGTATAACACCCCTTCAGGTTAAAAGTCTTGGAGAGATCAGGAATTCATGGCACATACTAAACAAAATAAAAACAATATACAATAAACCAACAGCCAATATCAAATTAAATGGAGAGAGACTAGAAGCAATCCCACTAAAATCTGGCATAAGGCAAAGTTGCCCACTCTCTCCCTTCCTATTCAATATAATATTTTAAGTTCTAGCTAGAGCAGTTAGACAACCAAAGGATATCAAGGGGATACAAATTGAAAAAGAAGAAGTCAAGGTATCACTATCTGAAGATGATATGATACTATACAAAAGTGATCCTAAAAATTCCACCAGAGACCTCCTTCAGCTGATAACACTGCAAGGACACATGCTCCACTATGTTCATAGTGGCCTTGTTTGTAATAGCCAGAAGCTGGGAACAACCTGGATGTCCCTCAACCAAAGAATGGATACAGAAAATGTGGTTCATTTACACAATGGGAGACTATTCGGCCATTAAAAACAAGGAAATCATGAATTTTGCAGGCAAATGGATGGAACTAGAAAATATCATCCTGAGTAAGGTGACTCAGAGCCAAAAGGACATGCATGGTATATACTCACTGATAAGTGGATATTAGACAAAAAGTACATAGTACTTAGGATACTACCCACAGACCGTGCAAGCTTAACAAGCAGAAAGGTCCTAGAGAGGAGGCTTCAATCTCACTTAGAAGGAGGAAGAAAATAATCACAGGAGGCAGAGGGAGGGAGAGAACTGGGTGGAGAGGGGGGTGCAGAGGGAAAAGGGGGAACAGGATCTGGTATGGGGAGGACAGAAGAGAAGCCCAGAGGGACAGGAGAATGAATGAAAATAAGCCGCCTCAGGGGGTGGGAGGTGGGGGGACCTCTAGAAAGTACCAGAGACCCAGGAGGTGAGAGACTCTCAGGACTCAAAGGGGATAACATTATTCAAAATGCCCAACTCTGGGGAAAGGGAACTTAAAGAGTTCACCTCCAATAAATAGACATGGCCCCAAGTGGAGGGACTGGGTTTCTGACCCAGAATTCTTCCTGTCTAAAAGAACAGCAGGGTAAAAAATGGAGAAGAGACTAAAGGACAGGTGGCCCAATAACCAGCCCAACTTGGGATCCATCTCATGTGGCTGGGGGTAGCACCAAGACCTGACACTATTACTGCTGCTATGATGTTCTTACAGACAGGAGCCTAGCATGGCTGTCCTCTGAGAGGCCCTACCAGCAGCCAACAAACAGAAAAAGATACTTACACTCAACCATTGGACTGAAGTGGGTTGAATTAGGGGAAGGATTGAAGAAGCTAAAGGGGAGGGCAACCCCATAGGAAGACCAGCAATCTCAACTAACCTGGACCCCAGGGAGCTCCCAGAGACTGAGCCACCAACCAAGAGCATGCATGCTGGTCCAAGGCCCCTGGCATATATACAGAGCAGAGGTCTACCTGGTCTGGCCTCAGTGGGAGAACATGTACTTAATCCTCAAGAGACTGGAGGCCCCAGGGAAGAGGGAGGTCTGGTAGGGGGAGCACCCTCTCAGAGGAAAGTGGGAAGAGGCATGGTATAAGGAACTATGAAGAGGGGCAATGAATGAAATGCAAATAAATAAAATATATTTTTAAAAGAAAAGCATTCCTAAAAAATTTGAATTCTTTTCATTGAAAGAAAAAGAATTCAATGGTACTGAGCTGAATCAAACTGAAATGTGAGTGTCGATGGGACATAAGATGCAAGAAGTACGTATCTTGCAAACACGAAGTACAGGTAACTTATCTAAGACCGATGCAGAAATAAAGCCTCGCGTTCTACGTCAAGGTGATAGAATACTAAAGTAAGCACAGTAGCCAGGGGGCTACTCCTATGAAAACAGAAACTTTATGTCATTTATATTAACTTACATGGAATGCCCTGCTGTTCTGGGTCTTGCAACTCTAGGCTGTTATAAAAACCAACATACCAACAAGATATGTGTTTCAAAGAAAAAGGGACGCAGAGACCTGGGTCTCGTTTCCTCAATGCTATTGAATGAGCAGCAGCTGGAGCAGGTGTTGAGGGCTTCTTACATCAAGGGAGGGGGTGGGAAGACTCAGATGAGTGCAGTTGCTATCGTGTTCTAGGATCTGGTGGTTTCTCTGAGGTATCCAGTCTAGAAGTCGAACAAACTGCATACAGTCACACATGCCTTCTGGATCACGGTGGAGAATATATGACAAAAAGTACTTTACCCTCTCTCCCCAAGCCTCTCACGCCATTCTTCAAACTGTACGTAGTACCCCCCACCCCCCCCCGCCAATACAAGTGCTGTCTTTCAGTAACTAAATGCATTATTTCAAACTAAATTGCTAGCATGAAACTATTTCACTATCATAGGAATCATTCCAATAAAAAAAATGGCCCTGGAAACTCCACTCTTCCTCTACAGTTAAAATGCATGGATATCAGAATTGTCCCTTAGAGGCAACAGAAAAGCCTTGTAAAATGTATTTAGGGGGAAAGACCGTTTATCATTTCACAAAGCAGACACAGGAAAGTCAGATGCAGAGGGTCAACTACATCACATCACAACCAAAGCCGAAGGCTTTATTGCGAGCCCCTTCTCAGGAGAATATTCAGTGCCACATGATTACAAAACGGCAATGTGCCTGCAGGCACCAGACGTAATTTCTGGAGGAAGACTTGGGGGGATAAACACAGGTTTCATTGTTTTCCCTTTATCAGGAGAGCAAATCCCTCTCAAAAGTATCTAGAATGCTTATTTAAATGATGCAAAAATCATTTAATAGTTTTAAAATTATAAATAGAAAATATAAAGTAATTCCACAAATTATCTGCTAAAACTTCTCAGGAAACACCATATTGAGAGAGAAATGGAAGCATTCAATACGTGGAGTCAGAAACCGTCAATGACTACATTATGACATACCCCTGTTTTAGAATATCAATCAGTCATTGAAGGAAAAAATAGAGTATTCCTCTATGCAATAATATGGCAATGCATTTAAGATATTTTATTCAGACAAAAATTTAATGACAAGAAAATACATAACTTCATTTTCTTAAAAATTGAACATTTCTTCAAGAGGCCTAACCAAAGCTGTGCACGTCAGCTCTCTTGAAATGGAATCTTAGCTGCTCATCTCCATCATTATAGAAAGAAGTCTTACTCAAAAATAATTGCAAATATATTGATCCAAGCATGCTAGTGAATATCTTTAATCAGAGCATTCTGAGGGTGAAGACAGGAAGATACTAAGTTTGAGGCCACTCTGGGCTCCATAGCAAGAGTCTGTATCATAAGAACATTGCAGGAGGAAGGCTGGGGGGACACGTAAATAAATGCATTAGGGAATGGTGGCCTACCGCAGTTGTGAAAAGACCTTACTCTCTGTGTAAACACTTAGCAAGCATCCCATCACACCCAGATGCAGTTTACAGTGCTCCAGAAAACATTTATAAAACAGGAAAGAGAGATCTATTTCTATTTAATTTGTTCTTTGACAAGTTCACACGTGCTAAAGTGCATTCTGATTGGTGTGACCTCCCACCTTTCCTGTTCTCCCTCCTATCCGTCACATCCCACATCCCCATAGCTCCGTCTCAAACGTTCGTGTCTTCATTTTTAACTGTCCATTGGAGCTCAGACGGCTGTTCACGATGCTGAGAGTAACTGACTTTAGGAAATTGATGAGAATAAGGACTTTGATTCTAACGAAGACATAATATAGTTTATTATTAGAATACTGACAGAGAGAGCTCTGGGTGAAGGGTAGGGATCAAGCTCTGGTCAGTTGTGCTTTACTGCCTGGTTCCTTGGGAGAAGGTTTCACATTTTTCTTCAATGTCTAGGAGCCAGTGGCTGACAGAATGAGGGTGGCTTGGCACAGTGGAGGGAGAATGTCAAGAGGGAAAATCCCCTACTATCACTGGTAATAGGAACACATACCAACCTCCGGGTATTCTGTGCCAGCTCACAAGATGGCAGTGTTCCATTTGCAATGACGGCCACAGACGATTTAGGGAGAAATATTGGAATTTAAATTGGAGCCAAATAATTTTTTTTTGGTTAACTTAATAAGGAAATAGCTGGTGTGTGTGTGTGTGTGTGTGTGTGTGTGTGTGTGTGTGTGTGTGTGTGTGTGTCTGTGTTTATAAAGGTGCGGGTTCTGAGGAAAAGAGAAACAGGGCAAATAATCAGCTTTCCCAGGAAAATGAAACCTAAAAATCCAAGAAAGTGGACACATATTTCACTGGTGATCTTTTTGTTTTCAACTGAGCTATGAGTCAGGTACGACCAAGTAAACCTGAAAACTGGTCATTAGAAAGGCAAGAAAATGGAATTCGTGCTGCCTTTAGGGAAGCCCTACACTTCCAGTGGAGAACAATTATGACCTCAGTGAAGAGACTCCGACATCAGTCTTCTTAGCGTGTTAATCTCTCTAAGTAGGGGTGAGCCGTGATGGCAAGGCAGTACAGCACTCTGATCATCCATGAAAAAATAAATGCAATGTTTAGCTATGGTTATGGACTGGCTATTTTTGCAAAGCCTACAATGCTATGAGAAGCAGGAGAAAGCTCCCATTTATTAATTTCAAGTGGGAAAAGTCTAGAAGTTAAGTAGAACCTTGAACAGGAAACATTATTCTCTACCCTGCACATTGTGACCTCCCAGTCTAGAGTCTCAGCTGCCTCCTTCTGTACTGTAGAAGTGTTGAGGTCCTAGTCATCTGCATCCTGTTCTCAAACGTACCACACATGCTCAGGCATGAACCACATTACCGAACAGCCAACCCCATAGTGAAAACGAAACCCTCTGATCAGAGCTGGTCCTTAAACTACTGTGCACATGGTCCCTACTGTTATGGATGTGTTATCCTCCACCTAGACTAAACATACGACTAGTTATAAGGAAGCCTGCAGCTTTTAGTCCTGAACTTAGCAAACGACAAAAGGTAGAAACCACTGGGCATTGTTATTCCATTCAAGAAGAACTCTTCCTCCGCATTTATCCATTTCTAACATTATATTTTAACATTGTTTCCTCTATCAATTGCTTCATTTAAAAGATGGATTCTCTGGGGATATCGCACACTAATTTGAACACTTATTATCATAAGCAGGCTCCAAAAATAGAATGCGTCCCTTGTAAGTCTTGCCAGTATTGTTGGCACAGTGGTATGAAGAGTCTATAAAATAAAGCCTAGAAATGAAAGTAGCCCTTCTTGAAGAGTTGGTGCAGCTAGGAGGGAGAATTTTCTTTTACTCTCCTGTCTAGTTCACATTGTTACAAGAACCACACTGACTTTACATCTTAAAGGAGTAACCTGTTCCTAAAATAACATTCTTCTACAATGAATATTAGTCGCCTATAAAAGAAAGATATAGGAGCACACAAGCCCAACCTACGGAAACTCGCCAGTGCTGTTAACCTGTTTACCTGTGCTCGTGAGCATGGAAAAATAAACCCAGACTGTCTCATAGATTTCAGTTTTTTATTGGATATTTTATTTGTTTACATTTCAAATGTTATCCCCTTTCCTGGTTTCGCCTCCAGATATCCCCTATTCTACCCTCCTCCCCCTGCTTCTATGAGAGTGCTCCCCACCCAACCACCCACTCCTTCCCGCTTCCCCTCCTGGCATTCCCCTACACTGGAGTATTGAGCCTTCACGGGACCAAGAGCTGCTCCTCCCATTGATGCCCAACAAGGCCATCCTCTGCTACATATGTGGCAGGAGCCATGGGTCCCTCCATGTGTACTCTTCGGTTGGTGGTTTAGTCCCTAGGAGCTCTGGGTGGTCTGGTTGGTTGATATTGTTCTTCCTATGGGGTTGCAAACCCCTTCATTTTCTTCAGTCCTTTCTCTAACTTCTCCATTGAGGACCCCATATTCAGTCCAGTGGTTGGCTGCAAGTATCCGCCTCTGTATTTGTCAGGCTCTGGCAGAGCCTCTCAGGAGACAGCTATATCAGACTCCTGCCAGCAAGCACTTCTTGGCATCCACTATAGTGAAACCCAGAATATCTCAAATGAACAGTGTTTTTCACGTCGTGGAGAATTATTTAAGCTCATTTAGACAATTCTCTAGTTAACTTGTGCTCCTCCCATTTCTGGCACATGATATGAGTCAGCCACAAACCACCTCCCAGAACCCTGACTGAGAGATGCTACAAGCCTGAAGTATCCACTGAATATTGCAAGATCTTAAATCAAGACTTCAGAAGAAGCAATGCATGGGATGTGTATCTTCACGTCACTCCTAGCACTGGCTCTCCCAGGTAACGGTCTTATCCCACATCTGAGCTACCATCTGGGAAGAAGATCCTTGTTTGATGTTCTCTGCTGTGGTTTTCTGTTACAGGGCTTGGAAGGGCAGACTGGATCACATCCCAGGAGACATGGGTATCTGTGACAGAAGGAAGGTCTGTGAGCTTGCTTTGTAGGTACAATATCTCAGCTGCTTACTATGTTGTCCTTTACTGGTTTCGACAGTATCCAAACAAGGCACCAGAATATATTCTCCACAGAGGGTGGGGAAACCCCGAAAGGGGGGTTGCTGAGTTTGCCTTAGAACGGTTCTATTCGAAGAGTACAGCAAATTCTATAGATTTGCAGATCAAAAATCTGATTCCTGCTGATTCGGCCCTTTATTTATGCGCATTGACAAGCACAGAGATAACATCTCATAGGGCAGCCATACAAAAACCTCAGGCAGAAGGAATGGTGCTTTGGTTTGGTTTGGTTTGGGTTGGGTTGGGTTGGTTTGGGTTTGTGTTTGGGTGTGGGTTTGGGTTTGGTCTTCCTGCAAAAGACACCACGGTAGTTAGAAGACACTGGGTCAGGAGAATTGTGTCCTGTGCAATTGTACGCATGTAATGACTATATCAGTATAAGCAAACTATTTCCAGGGTTTAGGAATTTAAATTGCTGTGATAACAGATCATACCTCTAGCTCATATTGTAGTGTAACATTTGGCTTCATTATTTGGACAAAGCAAATCCTTTCTCCTCTTTCCTACTTTGGCCTTGTCCTAGTTTACTTGGATTATAACACATTAGAGATTAACTGAGTTATCAATAATGCAGCAGTGTTACATTAAAGGAACAGGTAAAAATACTCCCCCCTCCCTGGAATCTTTATATAAGAATAAGTCCAGATTTGAATTCTTGACCTCCTTCTCCCTTGGTCTTCTGCCCTCTGTTGCACAGAACCTGTATGTTTCTCCCTGTGTCTGTGTGTGCCTACCCCTGTATCTCTATGTATTACTATGATGCTCTATACTCATGATCTACATATTCTTTCCTATTCTGTTGTAACAGTATTATCTGGCAAAAGCAACTTAAAGAATGGATTATTAGGGTTCATAGTTTGAAGGGACCACAGTCTATCGTAGCACAGAATGCATGGAACTACAAACTTAAGGTGAATGCTCAGGGCTTAAGGTGAATCTGCTGCCAGAGTAAGCAGAAAGAGATGAATGTTGGTGCCAAGCCCGGGGTTGTCCTTTGATGGTTATTTTTCCTTGTCAACCTAACTGGATTTTACAAGCACCTAGGAAACATACAGGTTGGTGTGTCCATGAGGATTCCCAGAGAGGTTTAACTAAGGAGGGAATATTCATCATGAATGTGGGTGATGAAGCCCCATGGACTGGGGTTCTTCCTGAAAAGAAAAATGAAAAGGAAGACAAGAGAAAGTGAGCTGACATCTGCATCAATCTGTCTCTCTCTGTCTCTTTCTCTGTCTCTCTCTCTCTGTCTCTGTCTCTCTCTGTCTGTCTCTGTCTCTTTGTCTGTCTCTTTGTCTGTCTGTCTGTCTGTCTGTCTCTCTCTCTCTCTCTCTCTCTCTCTCTCTCTCTCTCTCCCCCCTCCGTGACTGAGAACACCATGTGAGCAACTGCCTCACACTCCTACCCTACAGTCCGAGCCACCTCTGCCATAATGTTTTTCCTGTCATGGTGTGTTTTACCTTCAAACTCTGAGCCAAAATAAGTTCCCCTTTCTTCACGTAGCCTCTGTCAAGTATTATGTCTTTGCAATAAAATTATGAGCCTCCTTCTGGAGGCTGGAGAAGGTGTCCAAACACTGAAGGTCTAGGGGAAGAGGAAACACACCAGACAACAGAAACTCTCAGTCTTGGTGAACACTGTTGTGTCAGAAAATACGACTGTGTATCATGAGGAAGCCACAGTTAATACAGAGAATAAGTTCTCTCCTCATACCCTGCACTGCTCTCGCGGCGAATACTTTCTCTTGCTTTGCTAACCAAGATCTCTGTAATAGCCTGAATATAAAAGACTTCCCGAATGCTCATGAACTGAATTCTAGGGATCGGTGGTGTCTGGAAACTTTAGGAAACTGGGATTATCTAGAAGAAATAGGTCTCTGAGACATGCCCTTCAAGCTATAACTTGACCAGGAAATCAATCTCTCTCTCTCTCTCTCTCTCTCTCTCTCTCTCTCTCTCTCTCTCTCTCTCTCTCTGTGTGTGTGTGTGTATGTGCGTGTGTGTGTGCACGCATGTGTCTGACTATTCCTTACTGTCTTTCTCTCCTTCTCCTTTCCTTCATCTCTCTCCCCTTCTCCCCTTTGTCCATTCCTCCTCTATGCCTCAAGATAAAATGCCTACAGTGCCACAGGCTCTCCACTCTGTTTTTTAACCACACCTCACACCACCACCAACAGACCAACCTACTTTGGACTGAAATCTCTGAAACTATAAGCCAAAATAAATTCCTTCTTTTCTTAAATTGTTCATCAAATTGTTCATCTCAGGTGTTTGTCACAGAAACAAAATGTCTGATTAATACACACATGAAAAAATTAGTTACAACTCTTCAGAGTTTGTTTTGATTAAACCTGACCATGTGGTCCTAAAGCTTTAGACTTGTTTTGTTGGAGAATTTTGAAGACATATAAGGAGGCAGGCTAGAAAAGGAAATATAATAAATGCTAGAAATAGAGCTTAATGTGTTATTAGTGTGATTCAGGTGGGAACTGACAACATCTGAATGCTAGTAGACATGCAGAAAGTGAAAAACAGCCATGAAATTTAGGTGGATGGAAACTCTACTGGAACCAGAACTAGATGCTATTCACGTCACATTGTATCAAAGAATTGTCTCCACTTTCTCTCTGTCTTAAAACTTTGTGGGAGATTGAATTGAAAAGTAATGGACTAATTAGAATGGTGTCTTAGTTATGGTTTTACTGATGTGAACAGACATCATGACAAAGGCGACTGTTATAAGGACAACAATTAACTAGAGCTGGCTTACAGGTTCAGAGGTTCAGTTTATTATCAAGGTGGGAGCATGGCAGTGTCCAGGCAGGTGTGGTGCAGGAGGAGATGAGAGTTCTACATCTTCATCTGAAGGCAGCTAGGAAAAGACTGGCTTCCAGGGAGCTAGGATGAGGGTCTTAAAGCCCACACCCACAATGACACACCTATCCAACCAACAAGGCCACACCTCCTAATGGCACCATGCCCCAGGCCAAGCATATACAACCCATCACATTCCACTCCCCAGCCCCCATAGGCTTGTTCAAACATATGAGCCTATGGGGGCCATACCTAAAGATAACATGGTGCAAAACACATTTAGTCCAACTTCAAAAGTCCTCATAGTCTATAGCAGTCTCAATAATATTAACAGTCCAAAGTTCAGAGACTCATTTGAGAGTCTGGCAGTCTTTTAACTGTAATCCCATATAAAATAAAAAATACTGGACCAAAGCAAGACAGAGAATCAGTTGAGCAAACTCCAAACTCTACGTTTCCGTGTCCAATGTCAAAGCACTATTCAGATCTCCAATTCCTTTCATCCATGTTGACTGCTATTGGCACATCTGGTATTAAGCAGCAACAAATTTCATTCCTGGGCTATTTCCATAGCCTGTTAGCAGCTTTTTGTCTCGTGGCTTTGACATCTCTAACGTTTTGAGGTCTCCAAGGCAACATTAACTTTACAGCTTTCTATTCATGTCTGGGATCCACACATGATCTTTTGGGCTCCTCTGAAGGGCTTAAGTCACTTCTGCAGTTCTGCCTTCTGTAGCACTCTAGGCTCTGGTTGACTCCACTCCATTGCTATTTCTATTCTTGGTAATCAACCCATGGTACTGGCATCTCCAATACATGGGGATCTTCAACTGAAAGTAGGCTTCACTAATAGCCTCTTATAGGCTCTCTTCATGGTGCCAAGCCTCAACTCCTTTGCATGATCCCTTCAGTCCTGGGCGGTCAAGTGTAACTAAGGCCATACCTTCACCAATGGCTTTCCATGGCCTCTGATAGTGCCAAGCCACAGCTGCTCTTCATGACCCCTTCAAGCCTTCAATACCAATATCACCTTGGTGATTCTTACATATTTCCAAGTCCAGCATGAGGTACAACCTTGGCTATCTTTGGAACACAGCTTCTTTGTGCTCTCAGAAAATATTTCCCAGAAGATTTCACCGCAGCAATGCTGGTATCTTTCTAACTGCCAATCTCTTAGCTCCAGTTCACCAGCATCAATTGTCCCAGTCGTCCTTTCTATTCTTGACTCTAAAGCCAGAGCCACGTGGGCAAGCTGCAGAGTTCTGTTGCTTGCTGGGCCTGGAATGTGCTTCACCCTTTATTTTATTACAAGATTTCTGTTTTCCAACTTTCTCACTGCCTAAGCTTGGTTGTCCTGGAACTGGCTCTGTAGATTGACCTTGAACTCAGAGATCTGCTTGGCTCTGTCTCCTGGAATTAAAGTATGCACCACCACACCTGGATTTAAGCTTTTCTTCACCTAGAACTTGCTCTGTCTCAGGCTGATCTTGAACTTCAATGGGATTAAAGGCATGTACCACCATGCCTGGACTTAAACTTAGCTGGGTGGGATCTTGCCACAGAGTTCCACTCCCTTGATCGGTTATTTCCTTGAACACAGGATTCAACTCAATTCTACTTCCTGGAGCCCCTTTAATACTTGAACCATATATTTTATATTTTTCCTTTCTCAGTTAGTTCCTTTTCATTAAAATGCTCTTTATACGAGTGAACTTTAGTAATCACACAACAGAATTTATATTAGGCTGTTTTGAGACTTCCTTTTTCAAAGCAATTAATCTAAATCTTAGGTTAATCTTCACCTTAGGTTCAGGAAGACTCTTCAGACAATGGCAAAAAGAAGCCACATTCTTCACCAAAATACCACAAAAGCAGTCTCTACACCACATATTGAAATTCTTCTCCATTGAAACCTCTTAGGGCCAGGTCTGCCCCATTCAAATCACTCTCATCAACAAAGTCTTCCGTATTTCTACTATTAAGCCCCACTTAAAGCATTCCACTGCTTTCCAAGTCCAAAGTCCCCAAATTCACATTCTTTCAAACAAAGGCATGGTCGGACCTATCACAGCAATACGCTAGGCCATGGTACCAACTTGTCTTGGTTTGGGTTTTACTGCACCATGACAACATTTAACTCAGACTGGCTTACAGGTTCAGAGACTCAGTCCATTATCGTCAAGGCAGAAGCATGGCAGCATCCAGGCAGACCTGGAACTGGAGGAGCTGAGAGTTCCACCTCTTGTTCCAAAAGCAGCTAGGAAAAGACTGGCTTCCAGGGAGCTAGGGTGAGGGTCTTAAAGCCCACATCCACAATGACACACCTATTCCAACAAGTTCATACCTCCTAATGGTGCCACACCCTGAGACCAACCATATACATACCATCACAAATGGTAAGGAAATTTCAGGACATCCCACCATTCAAGCTGTGACTTAGTTTCCCTGGCTCCTTTTCACCAAGTTTCCACTGACAAAAAAAAAAAAGGCAAAATCTGAGAGGAGCAGTTCCACAAAGCCACCTGAGGCATTCTTTTCAGAGACCCTTAATAAGGAAAACTAATTCTTGGCTATGCTGTGGAAGAAATTCAGGATGAAATATTATGAAGTAGAGTTTATTGAAAGAAACTATAGGGGCAGGAGAGGTGGCTCAGTGGTTAAGAGCACTGACTGCTCTCCCAAAGGCCCTGAGTTCAAATCCCAGCAACCACATGGTGGCTCACAACCATCTGTAATGTGATCTGATGCCCTCTTCTGGTGTGTCTGAAGACAGCTACAGTGTTCTTATATATAATAAATAAAAAAAATTTAAGAAAAGCATTCTTATAAGAAAAAGAAAGAAAGAAAGAGATTACAGTGGAGATTTCCAACATGGGAGTGAAGAGAGACCAGTGCTCAAGACAGAAAAGGCACACCAGGGGTGATCTGCAGCAGCCTGATTCACAGCAGCAACATCCTCTCCAGCTCTCAGCTATCTTATTCCTCATAGACACTATCTGTATTACTGATTATTTCCTGATTATCAGAAATTCTGCAACACCTTGAACTTTGCTGCAGCCTCTCAATCTTTTGTAACGTATATGTAACATATGAGCTGAGGAATACCATTGATCGGAATACAAGAACCTGTCATCAACTCAGCCTGGACTGTCAAGTGGGACTCTCAGCAAATTGTACCAAGGAAGCCACCACACTTTCCTTGTGAATTTGTTGTTGAATATGTTTTGACGTTATGAAAAGACACAAAAATTTATGTTTCCAACATACTTATTGCATGTACCACAAAGTTGTACGGTAGATTTATGAGAGGCATTGTCAGACTTCGTAATAAGAGGGGAATATTCAAAACTCAGTAAGTAGATCATATTGTCCCTAAATAGGCACAGCTTACTCACTGAGTTTGACGTTTTTGTTTGATATGTTGTTTTGTGACATGCTTTTCTTGAAAAGACACAATACTCAGGTACTTATCCCTGATAGGGAGCCCATGACATACCAAAGTATGTATATTACCAAAGTCCAGCATGGTGAATCAATGGATTCTATTAGGATCACACATGGGAATTGGGTGAAGGGTTATTTACAAATCAGAAATGGCACAAAGCAGGTGCATCACCAGAAAGATGCCCACATCAGCATGAGTAACTGCTCACAAAAGCTGAGAACCTGGAGCACACTACACAGCCTGCAGGCAGATCAACAAGGTGGAGGCTGTCTTTTCAGGGCAGCTCAGCTGATTTCTGCTTCCTTTGGGCTGCTTGGCTAGTCTCAGAATCTTCTTCTGAGCTTGGCTCCTCTGAGAGTCTTTTTTGTAGCTTGGTAGATCTGAGAGTGATTCAGAGGGGCCTGATGAATCTGGTCAGTTTTAGGGACTTCCTGGGGCTAATCTGAGTTGGCTTTCCTATCTTAATGAGTTTCTGTGCTAAATGGAAAGTTTCAATCTTGAGGAAACTGCTACACAGCCTACATATTTAGAGAAGTATGTATTGTCTCCATAGGTATTTGAAGTCTTCTGAGTGTCACAGGAAGCCAAACCAGATCCAAAGATGAAAAGCCTCTTTTTCATTCCCCTGTTTGCCCCACTGGGGCACAGCTTGTGCTCAAACTGGTAGTAGATATTCACACTGTCTGATTCCTGTTTTGCAGATATATAGAACGAGACAGTGACAGGATCACAAAGGCTTCTGCCCCGACTTATAGAAATGCAGGAGTCCAGGCACTGTGTGGTAGGATCAGGATCCTTATAGGCAGCCACTGAGAGGGGCTCTGAAAACACAGTGGAGAACTAGAGAAGTTAGAGACCCTAGGGATGTGGGAAATCTTACAAGACAGGTATAGACTAAGGAGCATGGCCAGCCCAAGAAGATTCTGCTACTGGGTTGATTATCTGGATCAACTATTTCCAGGTTCTTGACATCGTATTCAAAGACTTATAAATGCACAAAAACAGTAAAGCATCAGAACACCCTATTTAAGGAGACGGTACAGGAACTTGCTTCAAGAAGCAATGCTCTAAATGAACTGCAGTGAATAAGAGCATCGTGGGTGTTACAGCCTCTTTTCACGGGATCCAGCAGAAGGAACTGGTGTAGTAATCACCCAGCCCACGGGGTTTCAGGTGGGAAGAGAGACACCATCAGAAACTGAACTTGGTCCATTTATGTCCTAAAGAATCCAGCTATGCCCTTGCTATGTCCTAAGAATATAAATGAGGTTGGATTTAAAGGTGTAGACTAAATTGTTCAGTGAAGGAGATTTCCAGATAGGATAGTAGCCTTCAGACTCTCTCTAATCCTGGTTTTTCTCAATGCTCTCATCCAAGTCAAAGAAAGGGCAAGAGTATAGAGATTTTAAAGTGTGACATCTGGTGAGGAAATGTATGAGAAGTTTTTATGTTGTGAACATGACAAACGTTAGCAATTATTAAGGAGAACCCCCACTCTCCTCCTTGGAACAGTAAAAGTGCTCCTACTACGAAGACCCACCCATTAAAATCTTCCACTTGTGAAAATGCAAATTGATTTGAAAGGAGAAAGCCTGACTGGGAATTACACAGAAGGAAATCCCTGGTTGCAAACAATTGGCTAGAAGACTGATTTCTTTCCTTCTTTCCTTCCTTCCTTCCTTCCTTCCTTCCTTCCTTCCTTCCTTTTTTTTTTTCAGATTCAGTCACTGAAGTACACAATAGCAGTGATCTCAGGAGGCCATGCTACACCTCTAGCTGGAAGCCGAACTTGGGAAAATTGTCCACATTGTACTGGTTTTGAAATCATGAAGGATGCAAAACTGAATTAATTATGGAGTCTTGTTCCACAGTTTCAGAAAGCTGCTGAGGCCAGGCAATGTGCACAATTGTCAGTCTCTGAAAAGAGGTTTTGAGAGATCCCTATGATGGTGGGAAAATGAAACCTACATTATAGCAGATATCCTAGAATATTGATGATAAAAGAACCAGGGGATGTCACTGAAGAAGGCTGCAAGCCCCAGGCAGGGTTGACACAAGAGAAGTTATGTGCTACAGCTGTCAATGATGGGGATACAGGGGCCACCATGCCCTTTGCAGGTAGAATGGTTTCATCACAAACCACACCTGTCTGACAGGGAGCCACAGGCATTCATGTTCCCCCAGATATGAGTCTCGCTTTGGTACAATTGTTCGTTGATGTGTTTTCATCCCTTTCGTTTGGAATGTTAATGTTGAATCTGTGCCATTGTATATTGGAAGTGCCTAATATTTTTATGTTATGGGGACTTGCAGATAATAAATCACCTCAGAAGAAACACTGTATTTACACTTTTGAACAGTATTGAACAGCTGCTGGAAACTATTCAAGCTTTCAGTTTGGCTAAGCTCTTCCCACATTTCTCGCCATGGGCCAATGAGAAAAAGAAAAGGTCGTGACTTAAAATGGATGAATTTGGTGTCAAGTAGACAAAGGACAGAGTTGTGATGGCTACAATTGCTTGCCAACCTGACAGGATATATAGACTCCTGGCAGGTAAGTCTCTGGGATGCCTGTGAGGGGTTATCTAGATTGGATTACTTGAAGCAGTAAGGCTGCCCTGGAGTGGGAGTGGCAACATTCCATATGGGTCCTAGACTGAGTTTCGAAAAGAAGCAGAACTAAGCAGCAGTGATCTTCCTCTAACCCTGACTGCAGATGCAATGTGACCAGCTGACTCAGGCTCCACCACTGTGGCTTCCCTGCCAGACACCTTGTCTGATATTTTGTTGCAGCAACCAGAAACTAAGAGAGTGAACTAAAGACAGCCTCTGTGTGACTCCATGAATGGAAAAGCCAGGTTAACAATGACCTGAGACATTCTGAAGAGAAGGGACTGAAAAGATTGGGAAGCACAAACATTGTAACAAAATGACTAAAAAGCCAAGGAGAACAGGAACAATATGTTTGAAAAATGCAAAATAGACTGAAGCTCCCTAGTAAGGGAGGCCAAGGCCAAGGCAAAGCTAGTGGTGGGAGGGTGGCAGGGAGCACAGTCAGCCACTGTCTTTGTTTCCACTGAGCCATCCAACAGGCTTCCACAAACAGTTCAACCCTTGTGGTCACATACATGATCCTGCTTAAACTCAGTGGGTCTCAAAATTAACCGGAAGTCATGCATATGGAAGGGGATTTGTAGAAAGAAAGTACGAATAATTGGGGTGGGAGGGAGATTAGCATGCGTGTACGTGTGTGCGTGTGTGTGTGTGTGTGTGTAATATACATATATAGACATGGAAGTAGAGCGGATCTACTAATAAAGAGCAAAAGTATTAATGGGAAAAAAGGCTGCGAGACAAAGTAATGGGGTGTGAAAATGATCACAGTACATGACACACATGCTTGAAAATGCCATAATAATGAAACCTATTACTTTGTAAGTGAACATAAGCTTACATTAATAAGAAGTATTTTAATCATAATATTAATGTAACAAGTTCAGGCTCAGTTCCCTCTATGGATTAGCCCGTCAGTGTGAGCTATTGTTTGAGACTGTATTTTTTTTTTTAACTTTGTTCTCCCTGTTCTGGCTTGACCTCACATGTTTTATTTGTCCATGGATATTTTTCTTCCTTTCTTGAGGGTTTTGAACAACCCACAACTGTGTGGTTGCTGGAATTCACCAGAAAATCATTATGTTTCAGAGAGTGGGTACTTAACATAACTAGTACATCATCTGCCAAGAGTGGAAGTTTTTCGTCTTATCTCATGTATATACCCCATAGCACTAGTGAAAGCCAGAATGTGGTAAGAGATCCATATATTCCAATTGCATTAAATCAAAAGACAAACTGTAATGGAAAATAGAGCATAAAAGGTACATCTTGCAATACATACAATATAAAAAGTATGCAAAAAAGATAGAAAAGTGAGAACTTCAAATTTCATATCAAATTTCAATGATGATATTCAAAAGTTTCTCTTCTTAGATGAAAAACATTTGTGTTACTGAGTCATGATGTCTTTTGAATTACTCTGGAATAAAATTGTTGTTCTCAGTCTTACAAAAATATACTATTATAGCCCACACTTGGGCTGGGGTATGGGACCTCATAAAATTGAAAAAACTTCTGTAAGGCAAAGGACATTGTCATCGGGACAAACCAGCAACCCACAGGTTGGGATCCTACATCTGATAGAGAGCTAATATCCAAAATATACAAGAACTTAAGAAGTTAGTCTCCAGAGAAACAAATAACCCTATTAAAAATGGGATACAGAGCTAAACAGAGAATTCTCAGTTGAGGAATCTCAAATGGCTGAGAAACACTTGAAGAAACATTCAATCTCCTTAGTCATCAGGGAAATGCAAATCAAAATGTCCCTGGGATTCCACCTCACACCAGTCAGAATGACTAAGATCAAAAACTCTACCCCACCGAGGGATCCATCCCATCTGCAGACACCAAACTCAGACATTATTGCTGATACCAAGAAAAGATTGCTGACAGAAGCCTGTTATGGCTGTTCCCTGAGAGGCTCAACTAGAGCCTGACCAATACAGATGGGGTGTACACAGCCAAACATCGGACTGAGTGTGGGGACCCTAATGGAGGAGTTAGGGGAAGGACTGAAGGAGCTGAAGGGGATTGCAACCCCATAGGCAGAACAGGACCCCCAGAGTTCTCAGGGACTAAATCACAACCACAAAGTACACATGGGGGAACCCATGGCTCCAGCCATATATGTAGCAGAGGATGGCCTTATCTGGCATCAATGGGAGAGGGGCCTCTTGGTCCTGTGGAGGCTCAATGACCTAATGTAGGGGAAGGCTAGGGAACTAAGGTGGGAGTGAGTGGGCAAGTGGGGGAGCATCCTCATAGAGGCTGGGGGAGGGAGGAGGGTATAGGGGGTTTGTGGAGGGGAAACTTGGAAGGGGAATAACATTTGAAATGTAAATAAATAAAAAAACTAATAAAAATCAAATTTTAAAAAGCACTGTGTAGAACATGAAAAAAATGTAAGGACATAGGAGAAACTATGTCCAAGGAATTCAACCTCAGGCTGACGTATCATATATCACTGTATCACATGGGAAAGGCATTTCCATTTTACCCTTACTTCCTGGGTCACCTAGAAATAGTATCTTAACAAAGGCTCAAAAGCAGCCGCCCCTTATTCTTCTACCTCTCTAAGTCCCGCTTTGTTTTCTTTGCTAAATGTCAGTGACTCCAAGTGTAGATGACCTTCCAAATATAGATCTTCCCTTTCAGTGACCAACTAGATGTTTTCTTTCAAATATGAGATGGCTAATGTGAGAAACTGTGAAGTCATTTCTCTTTTGGAACTTACTCATTCCAGTAAAAGGAAACAGAACAAGCAAAAACCTCATGCTTTCTCCACAATTACTACGGCTCTGTAAGATCAGTTGAGATTGCCCATGTGAAAAATTTGCAACACTTCTTTATAAAAAGAAAAGGGTTGAGCAATAAAGGCGTTCATTCCATAAGCTCCATGGAAAGACTCAGGGGACAAGTCTGAGATGAGTTCCGGGTAATATCACATTGCCCCAAAACCCAGAGCCTTTTCTTTTTCCTTTGTCCCAGTACCATTAGTGTTGCAATACTGATCATTGCTACATGGTTGCAAGATGGTGGTCTAGTCACAACTATCATAGATGAGATAGCAGAAGTAAGCAGCAGAGTCTTATATTTTATCAGAAGAGGACAGCTACCTCAAGTACACCCAGAAAGTTCATTCCGATTGATTCCAAAATGTATTTGATACATGTCAGTGTGCTACACAGAATAGAAAAATACTTCCTGGACCTCATGTAAACAATCTATTACAACTTTCCAGGAAGCATTGCGCTGAACAGACAAAGTAGAAAAGGGTTGTGGATTCAGTGACCAGTAAGTAGCAAAACTTCATCTGTGTTGCAGAATATTATTAAGCTATTAATGAAGAAGAAAAAGTGGATTTTCGAGTATTGACAAGATGAAATGTGTGAGAAGTACTATTCAAATGAAAAAAATAAGTCCCATACAACAGTCATAACCAAAGCTGAGCATTCTACCCGTCATGGGAGAGGAGGCGAGGCAGCAAGAGTCTGAGGGAGCTGGTCAGGTCACATCGACAGTCGTGAAGCAGGGAGCAATGAACTGATAAGCTCAATTCATTTTCTCCTTTTTATACAGTCCACGATCAAATACGCCCAGTGAATGTTACCACCCACAGTGGCTAAGTCTCCCCTTTTAAATCAATCTGATCAAGAATCCCCGGCAACCCTGCCCAGAAACCAGCCTAACCTAGATAATCCCTCTCAGGGGCGCCCAGAAGCCAGACTTCTATGCAATTCTAGACTCTGTGAAACTGGCAGCCATCATCACAGCCAGCACTCAGTATGGAGTTAGAGTGGACTTGCCTCGACAATAAAAGAAGAGCAATTTCTTATACCAGTATTTTATTTTCAGGTATTTTCTCATGAGGGGTTCACTGTGGAGTCCTATCCACAACAGCCCTGTGAGGAAACTCCGCAGTGAACCCCCAGTGAGTAAACTCTTGCCTGCAGATGGAGGGTTTAAGCTGCCTATGCCCACAGCCTGGCCTGTGCCGCAGACTGGAAATTCTCTCTTCACCCTTTTCTCAGTTTGGGTAAATAAATTCCCCCGATCAAAATGGTGCTTGATACATGACTAACAGGCATTTAATATCTGGGTTTTGTGACAGTAGTGAAGTGTGTGAGACTGAGTTAGGAAGTGAGACTTTTGAACTCTGGCAGATACTTAGATTCTGAACAGGACCACAGCGCGCAGCATCCAGACACCTTCAATGCACCCTGTGACCCAAGTCACAGTGGATACGCACCTGAAAGGAAACCCTCAATGCAAATGCTTGTTATCTAGGTACTTCAAATTTGTTTTGAATTATCTTAGTATGTCATTTAAAGTCATAAATATCTTTTCTAATCTTTGAAGGAGTCGATATCCATGCATCATTTCACAAAATCGTTCGACTTGTGTTCTCATATGTAGATCCTAGCTTTTAATTACAGATACGAGTCTGGGTAGAGGTCGTGAAACTGAAAAGGAACAGTGAGAGGGATGGGGATTTTAAGGAAGAAGGGTGAGAAGATAATAGAATACTGTACAAGCATGGGAGGGGCTATGCGAGGGGCTGTGGGAGGGGCTGTGGGAGGGGGCTGTGGGAGGGGCTGTGGGAGGGGATGTGGGTGGGGCTACAGGATGGGGGAGGAGAATCAACAAACACAAAATGTTGTGAAAACGCCATGATGAAACCCACTACTTTGTATGCTAATTACAAAAATAGAAAATTAGAAAAAGAAAATATCTCTCACCACATTTAAACCTTCTAGATACATTCAAGTGTTCTATGCTAATATTTACCGGCCAACATTGATTGAATGCATAAATGACTGGTTATATGTATATGTAGGTGAGAAGCGGAGTTCCCAGTCATATGAAAGCACATTGCCATCCACCACAAGGAAGAATTTTCATTTGAAGCTTTTTAAGATGAAACAGACAGCTATGGGATAAAA
Source organism: Rattus norvegicus (assembly GCF_021556685.1). Taxonomy (NCBI): domain Eukaryota; kingdom Metazoa; phylum Chordata; class Mammalia; order Rodentia; family Muridae; genus Rattus; species Rattus norvegicus. The sequence continues at coordinate 30,951,721 of NC_141548.1, forward strand.
TATTCCATTTTATAAGAAATAGTCGAAGAAATGTGAAATGTTCATTGATATTACAGAAAGAATAACAAAGTTATATTATTTCTAAGAAAAGTAAAATTTGACATTTTATGCTGAGGAAAAACTGCATAAAGAACTAACCAAAAAGCTTGTTAAATTTACAATGTATCTTTTGAAAAAAAATCACATTTCACTTTATACCAACTGCACTTTAGTGTCTTGCCTGTGTGACAGGCAAACTGGATTCATGAAATCTCAATGGTAACAATATTGTTACTTTAACAAGACCTTTGTAAAGGCACTACTAGCTGACACATTGCCAACATGGATGGGGGACTCTCACACAGTTCCACTTCTAGATGGCAATTTATGGCTGCTGAGAGAGGGAGAAACACTCTTCTCCAGAGACAAGCCTACTGATAGGCTATCCAGTCAAAGAAGTTAGCCCCAAACACATATGAACTCAGCAAAGTTGTGTGTGTGTGTGTGTGTGTGTGTGTGTGTGTGTGTGTGTGTGTGTATGAAAGATGCTGTGAATTCGTGGAGTAGGCAGAACATGAGAGGAGGGGGGGAATGATGTAAATAGAGTATTCATATATGTAATTCTAAGATAAAACAAATTTAAGAAAAAACTGTACTTTGGATCTGTATTTGATACATAGGTATGAAGAGAATACATTCCACTCAGAATAAATGTATCAAGGACAAAATATTACCAATTAAGCAAGTGATAGCAATTAAGAAGAAGCAGGCTGATTGTAAGTTCAAATCCAGTCTAGACCATGTAATCCCCTATCTCAAAAATGATTAATAATACTAATAACTTTAGGATATCAGAACATCTTAAGTATGACTGCTTGTAAGAGACAATTTGTAAGTTGTTAGCATAGTATATAGGAATAGAAACCATTACAGAACAGAGGCTAAGCACAGAGAGGCAGATTACAGATTACAGATGTGCCAGGGACAGATTCCTGTCAGTGGACACACACACACCTTTCTCACTTTTTTATTTGTTTCTTTGTTTCAACTCTGAAAAATGGCTAGACCTTAATAGTGCACAGCTTTGAGATTCATTAGCATTTTGGTTTAGGAGAAGGGGGAAGCGTTTGGCTGCTCCTATAAAATTGGTGACACTCTTGCAACCAGTCAGAGTATCATGTCGGGACGGTCACCGTAGCTTTCACGACTGGCAGCTAGGTGAGAGTAATGATTATTTCCTCCACAGTGGCCTGCATATAACCTTCCAGTGCTGACTGTGAAATCCAGCCGTGGAGATGGCATTTCCAGATCAGCACCAGCTTGAATTCTCCGTGTTCTATGACGTGAGTTGGTGGTATCATCGACAATAGCGTCTTATCAAATTCTGTAGGGCATCAAGAGAATGTCAATAGGGTCTTATGGGAGACCCTAGCCAGCAACTTCAAAAGAGGTAACCTATTCCCAGCACTATGTTTACTTACCAGCCTGTGGTGGTAAGAGAACTGCCCTCCCCTCCCCTGCCCACATCGTGGGGTAATTCCATGTAAACCCTTTTCATATGTGTGCATGTATATGTGTTAAGAATCGTCTATAGCAGTGGGTTTCTACATAAAGGCCTTTTTCAAGTCACCTTTAGCTTTAGTTATCCCTTCCTATACTCCATCCACCCTGCTCATTTAACTCTTCCCATGACCTCATTCCCCATTTATATCATTGCATTCTATCCTCTCTCCATTTAAAACCCACCCATCCAGGCCCTTTACTAGTTTCCTGATCTCTATGGGCACTGCAGATGAAACAAACCCAGTGAAAGATGTAAAGCCACCACCTGCCTCTCAGTGAAAAGGTGCGACACGTTTTTCTCAGCTTAAGTGTACAGAGATTTGGGCCTAGCCGCTTTTTGACTGCATGGCTCAAAGTGACTAGGTAACTCTGGGCTGTTTGGCCACAGATATTCACCCCTAAGATGACTGCCATAAGTCTTAAAATTGTTGGACAGAGGCCTCTCCCATGAATTTACGGCACAGGAAGATAACATTCAAGGGATGCCTCAGCTCGAGCAGATACCAGTTATCTCCTGAGTCAACACCCGGTGTCTCTATCGCCTGACCTCATCATCGTCTACCGCCTGACTTCTTTGCCTCCAGCTATCACTACCTATACCCTCATCTCCCCCTCCTCTGTGTTTCACAAAGGACACTCCCCCTACCTGAAAGCCTTAAAAGCTGTAATGTTCACCCCAATAAAGGAGACCTTGACAACAGAATCTTGCTTGGTCTCCTTCTCTCGCCCCGCGTTTAGGCCCAAGGGTAGCGCCCCTTCGGGACCCTGAATAACTGGGTCCCCGCTGGCGGGGACACTTAAGTAACCGTTCTCAGGACAATTGTTCACAGCTCTATCTACTTACCTCTGAAATTCATCATTTCCTTCCCCCCCCCCCTTTTGAGATGGGAAACTAGCTTTGCTCACCAGGCTGGCCTCAAACTCCCATTGATCCACCTGCCTCCATATCAGCAGTCCTGAGACTAAAGGCGTGCACAATCACACTAATTCTGTTTTCCTTAGCACCTGAATAATATTCCACTGCGTAATGTACCACATCTTCATCATGCACTTGTTAGCTGAGTTGCAGCTAGGATTTCCCATTTCCTGGTTCTTGTAGTTAGAGCGGTGGTGAAGAGACACTTTCTGGTTGGGTTTAAGGTGTGTGCTACACACGATGCAAGCCACACCTGCCACTGTTGTCAGAGCCGAGAACCTGTGGCTAGATAGTAAGAATCTACTACTATTATTCTCATAGATAGATATATAGTATAAACTGGCTCCTGATTGTGTGTGGTTACGTGCAAAGTGCATCTCTCAACCCTCATCAGAGAAATTTCTCCTTGAAGTAGAGAGCAATCAACATGGAGAGCCAAAACTTATCAGCATGCAGAGTATGAGAGACTGTGGAGAGGGTGCAAATTCACACTAGTCCTTTCCCTTAGCTCCTCCCAGCTGTCCCGTCTAGCCATCTCCGCTCTTTTTGAACAGCCATCAACACATATAAACACTTTTTACCAGGGACCTGCAGTGGTGACACAAGGCTGGGAATCAGAAAAGTGATTTCCATTAAGCTTCCTGCCCTCCACCATGATCTTGTAGGTTTCATATGAGGTTCTGTAGCAGCCTGCTTGCGGGTGCCCCTCCTCCTACCCCAACCCCATTCACCAAAGACCTGACAGGGTCTTTGACAAACCCAGGGTTCCCCCTAGAGCTTTAATCCCTCTCTCTCCAGTCAGATATAAACTTCACACTTCCACTCCCAGGATCCCCCGAGCTCGTTCCCAGAGCCCCTCTCAGCCTTCACTCCTGGACTGTGACGATTCCTCTCTACAACAAGCTACTTGCAGTTCTTTACCTAAGACCCTGATGATACGAGAAACAGAACTGAAGTCTTGTTGAGAACATGAACACTTTGATCAGAGGAAAAGGGCATCTGTTGAGTGTGCTGTTAGACAATTGTTAGATAACATATGATTGGGGAAGCCAGAAATATTTCATAGGTTTGTAACATCAGGATAAAACTCCAAAATCATTGCTCTGATGGAATGACACTGCGTGTTCAGAACTACCAACCTCTCTTTCAATTAAATCGGGGATTAATTTCATTCTTTTGTATGACAATTAATCTTAATTTCATTGAAATATGAGAGGGGATAGGGAGAGAGAGAGAGAGAGAGAGAGAGAGAGAGAGAGAGAGAGGAGAGAGAGAGAGAGAGAGAGAGAGAGAGAGAGAGAGACTGTGGAACACTCAGGTCCAAATAGGACATTGTTATCACACTCTTCCCTGTAACTCAGAAAACATAAGAGAGGGAAGAACATTAGTAAGAGGCAGAGGTGATAGACAGCTGCAATGAAACAGCTCTCTCTAGGCACAACGGGGCACTTGCACCCATGAAGTCAAGGTGATTTTGACAACATGCACAAAACTTATACAAGATCAAGCTACACAAAATCCCCACCTAGTGGGGGGGAGATGGATATGAAGTCTCACCCCTTAGTGGAGGAGTTATTGGCAATTGATAAGTGCCGGGAGATGTAAGAGGGAGGGGTCGATTTTCTTTAAGGGTGAGGTCCCTGCTGGATTGGCCAGGCTCCAATGGAAGGCCATAAATGCATGAGTATATGGAGATCACCAACTGTACTTGATGGATTTTAAGGGGGGAGGGAGGAACACAAAGCCGAGTGGAGGGGGGAGGAGGGTATGGATCTAGGAGGAGTCAGGAGAGGGTGAATGTGTTGAGAAGGTGTTGTCTGATATGCAGAGCTGGATGGATAGGGTAGGAGGCATAGGTCTTGGGGAAGAAGGGAAGGGGGTGAATACAATCAAAACACATTGTGTGAAATTCTCAAAGAATCAACAAAAATTACCTTTTAATAACCCCATGTGTGCTGGTTAGTTTTATGTCAATTCGACACAAGCTAGAGTTATTTGAGAAGAAGGGACCCAAACTGAGAAAATTCCCCCACCAGACTGGCCTGTGGGCAAGCCTGTGGTATATAGTCTTGACTGTTGATGGATGTGAGAGGGTCCAACCCACTGTGGGTAGTACCATCCCGCTGGCCCTAGATGCTCTAAGGAATCAGGCAAGCATTGGAGAAAGCGAGTAGCTGCACTCCTAACTGAAGCCTCTGCTTCAGTTCTTGATTCCGGGTTCTTGCCACGTCTTGAGTTCTACCCAGACTTCCCTCAGTAATGAACTGTCACCTGGATGTGTAAAAGAAATAAACCCTTTTCCTCTCCAAACTGGTTTTGGTCATGGTGTTTTATAACAGTTAGATAAACTCTAAGATACCACATTATTTGAAATATATGTGATAAAATGAAAAAAGAAGAGAGAGGGAGAAAGGCAGTCGTGGGTTTGGTCTAGTGCTTGGATTATGTTATTTGGGTTCCCAAAATTGCACAGGCATCCGCATGTAAGACACTGAGAGTCCTTGTCCCTGATTGGTTCTTAGCAGTAAATAAAGTTGCTGGAGGCTAATGGTTGGGCAGGGAGACATGGATGAGACTTTAGGATTCATGGGCAAGAGGATCTAAAGAAAAAAAGAAAAATCACCATGCAGGGAAAGGAATAAGATCCAGGCTTAAAAGCTGCAGAAGAGAGAGCATGCCAATCATGTAAGAGCCAAGGAAGAGCTGCCCAGCCACCTCCCTCCCCTCAATTGGGTCTAGGGTTAGCAAAGGTGGAATATAGATTTTAGTAACTAATAACTAAGGTGTGTGGGAGAGGAGACATCGGCAAGATGAAGTATGGAGTGGCCTGGCCATTGAGCTGTTTAAGTCATGTGAAAATAGAAGGGTGTGTGTGTGTGGGTGTGTGTGTGTGTGTGTGTGTGTGTGTGTGTGTGTGTGTGTGTGTGTGTGTGAGTGTGTGTGTTTCATTCAGGAACTCACAACATTGGGATGGGTAGCGAGGGCACCACTGCTGCCATGGCAGCTGGGGCTGTCAGAGTGGATTAATCACTACAGCAAGAGGCAGTGCCAAGGCATAAGATAGATTTCCAAGTGCGTCCGAGGCTATAAATCCAGCCACATAGAGTTGCAAAAGTCAAAACCCTGTCTCATTTTGAAAGTCTTTCTTTTATAGCCTTAATTATCGCAGTCAAAAAGAAGAGAGACCCTTGAAGTCTGCTCTAATTAGGTCTGAGGTTACAGCTCACGGGCACACTGTCCAGTCAGACTGAGCAGAGTGATGTGAAGCAGACCACAATCGTGACAGATGAGAGTCTTACTGAATTTACACATGTTTAGGACCTGGAGATGTGAAAAATTAGGAAAGTATTACCATTTACAATTCTTCCGCAGAGACGTGATGGCTCTGTCTGCACTTGTTTCTATATTTTAGTTCTGTCTATTTTGTTTCTATGTTACCATTTGTGCTCCCTCGCCAACAATCTTGCTTTCCACATTGTGAGGGACTTGGATTCACAGTTGGGACTGTTTACTCTTCTGTGTCATTGATACACCATAATAAACCATTTAGTTTTTCTTTTCTGGTGACTCATATCCAATCTTCACTCACTTAAACAGAATTTATCATAGACATCCCTGAGTACAGAATAATTCAAATTTCTCACCGTGTCTTTAGGACAGCATGCTAGAACTGGGTTTGTTGGTTCTTGCCTGTTTTTACTAACAAGCTTCCTAAATTCATTCTAAGTTCACTATCTCTACTCCTTTGCCCTTGTGTTAGAGACCCCATCCTGGTCAGTCTCTACTCCACCTCGACCCCTCTTACTGATGTTGACAAGAGCTTTTGTGCCTGTAAACACAATGAGCTTACCATCCCTCATCGCTCAGAACCATTTGGCATAATGCCTCATCTCTCCTTGATACACCATCACTTGAGTTCTGAGTGACCCTGAGTTCTGCTGTGCTTGTGGCCTCAGAAGGGCTGCTCTCTGTCTCCTTCTCTGGCTCAGTCGTGAGTTGCGACTAGATTGTTGTCTCCTGAGGCTCATTTCTGAGACCCATATTTGATCTATGTTCATTTCCAAATGATGTGGCTTCAGTTGCTCTCTGTGCTCTGGTGACTCTCAACATCTCCATCCTGGCTTTCCCAGTTGAAAGACAGATAGGATTCATATTCGGTATTGCCCGTGGTGCCACTGCTATGCACGATTAATGGACGTTCAGAATTTTGCATGTCAGAAGCACGATGTCTAGTTCCCTCTCATAAAATCTGCCTTCACACTTGCTGATCTTGATAAAATGACAAGCAATTTACCTAATTACAACAGCTGAAGATGTTGAAATCTTATTTAACTGCCACACACACACGCGCGCACACACACACACACACACACACACACACACACACACACACATTGTAAGGCAGCCTAATCGTGTAAGATTTACTCTCTGTCAGGAAAAGTCTAGCATCTTTTTTTTCAAATCAAAATATGATGTTACACAGTGGATCTAAACTGTCTCATCCTCATCCAAGGACAGATGAATGAATAAGATATGGACACTTGCCTTGAGGTTGATGATTAATTGATATATACCCTGTCTTCCCACATTTCTGTAACTCACAGAAGCCTGAAGCCAATAAATTGTCTCTTTCTTTGGTAGAAAGATTTTTTTTTCCCACCAGGAAGCAATGCACTATTCAGGAAAGTCAAGAATTGAGATACATTCTTTCCTTTGGGTGGTTTGAGTGGAAAAATTTGATCTCTGAACAGAATGCTCCAGAACAGATCAGTTTTTAAAAAGTCTTCACACCACTCCAAGTTTACAGAACCCCTATCGTCTTTCCGGGCTCCTGGTCTGAAATGAGGCAACGATTACACCATATCTGCCCCAGCCTCCAGCTGAGGGAAACCCAAATCAGCCCAGCCAACTTGCTGACGTCATTTCTCCCACCAAGCTGAGATGCTCCCTTCGTCAGACCCTCCATTTCCACGTACAATTGGGCCTAAGGAGGGATTCCATTTATCCAACTTGTCCAAATAGGCTTAATTTTCATTTAAGGATTTTCTTCTTCCAGCCTGTGTGTTTGATGAAAATAGAAAGAAGACAATGGAAGGGAGAAGAGATCTTAAGGCAAACCGGCAGACCGGAGGAAGGGAAGGAAAGACAGAGATGGAAAACACGTATTATGGAAGCAAAAGCCAGTGACTACTTGGAAAGAAGAGGGGGACTACCAAGATGGGGTAGAGGGATGGGGTGGTGCTGAGAGGAGTAAATAAGAACAAAGATGCCATAAGGAACCCCTTGGGTTCGCGTGCTAACTTTAAATTTTATAAGACAACTTCCTTTCACTTATGAAATAAAAACTGCACTCTATTTCAAGTATCTTTGGACATCTTTTGGGGGTTGATGTAAGTAATGTGCAGCTTCTGTAAATGCTGTCTTTGTCATGAACAGTTTCTGGTAGTGATTCTGTTCCCTTTTAGGTTTCCAGATGTGCGATTACTTGCAAATGTACCAATGATAGCTTGCCACTTGCTTTTCTGACTGTTGCTGTTGTTATTGTTGTTGTTGTTGTTGTCGTCGTTTTGTTGTTCGTTTCTTGATTGCACTAGCCTGCGTCTCTGACATGGTGTTAATGGTGACAGAGGGTGAGGCAATGTTGCTTTCTCCCACTTCACGAGAAGAACTCCAAATATTTCCCATAAGGCAGCACTGTTGAAACGGTGGCACATACATGATTTTATGTTGAGGCATTTGTTGTTCGTTCCTATTTTGGATGCTTTAAACATCTATAGGGACCACTTTGTCAAGTGCCTTTTCTGGATCAATATGGATCGTCTCTTAGCTTCTGTGATAATTACTGGGCTGCACCTGTGGCTACAGATAGCTGGTCCTGGGCTCCACCTCCACAGTAGTAAACGCCGATGCCAATCACGCACTGCCCCCTGGAGTTAGTTGATTTTCTATCTTCTTTTATGGTTTTCTTGCCTTCCCCTATGTAAATAGAATGTTCTATTCTGTACAGTGTATGCAATATCTCCACCATTGTAAATGGAATAGACTTCAGGGAATAAAAACAATATCCATCGCTGACCTGACACAAGGCCTACTGATCATCGATTGGGAAAGTTCCAGATTTTCTTTAACTAGATCTATTTTTGCCGATTCCTGTCTATGTTGAAATTAATATAGATGAACATGGAGAAGCAATACTAAGAAAATTGTTGACGTAACCAGTACGCATTCCAAACAACTGAGATCTCTCCTCCGTTCTTACCAATGAGCCATCCCTTCTTACATTCCTGGCAAGAATGTGATTTATCCAAGAGGAAATTATCTGGATAATCTAAGTTCCACTGGCACTTTGTATTCCAGAGATGGTATGAGTTGAGGATCTGCTCTGTCTAAGAGAGATCTCATGGTTCTCAGGATAGTATAGGACATGACCAAGAACCAATTTCCCAATGGCTGCCCACACATTAGCTTCCTCATGATTGGTTTGTCTCAAGCATACACACACACACACACACACACACACACACACACACACACACACACACACGTGTACACACACACACATGAGTGGGCAGGGGAAGATAGAGTCCTATCAGATACAAACCCTGCATCTTCGAGAGAAAACTGACCCTATTCTGAAGCACAGGGTAAATGCTAGGAAGTGGGGTCCTCCTGTTTTACATAATTCAGTACCTAAACGGGAGCAAAGGGTTGACTTCCACAATCAACACCCAAGAAGATCACAACTCTTTATTCTTCAGACTCTCGGGATGGAGGTCCAGGCACTTACTTCATAGTCATAAGAAGGACAAAGAAAGAGAAGGGGGTGTAGATTTGTCAGGCCTTCACCCAGGGAATTCAGCTGAGAAAATGTCCGTGAATGGTAAGCACCTACAATTAGCAGGATGAGGACGGTATACGAGAACTTCCTTAATATTTGCTCCTTCTGAGACCTCACTAACCTTGTTGCTAACACAGTAGCCAAAATGAAGAGTTTCAATAACCAATATGTGAAATATAGGCGAAACCTGAATCCGCCCAAGTGCCAAGACTAAATATTAGAATTCTTACTTTTGCAAATCTACTAGCATTTTCAGAACTCAGATGACAGGCTGCTTTCTCCCATCTGACAATATAATAAAGCCCTGCCTTGTATTTTTAGGGATAATTTAAAATGGCTCAAGTCGAATGATCATAAAACTATGACAAGAAAAGAATCATCTGAGGAAAGGAATCCCGTCTTCCTTACATCTGTTTATGCCTCTATAGATGTAGTACAGTGCATGCAAACAAAGAGCCTCACAGACTTCCCTGAAACACGGGGAGTGAGGAAGGGAATTGCTGGTGTTAAAATACCCAATCATTTCCTGAGAGACAGCCATATTGATTTCCAAAAGGGCTGTACAAGCTTGCACTCCCACAAGCAATGGAGGAGTCTTCCCCATGCTCCACGTTCTTGCCAGCATGAGCTGTCACTTGTGTTTTTGATCTCAGTAATTCTGACAGCTGTAAGATAGAATCTCTGATTCTCTCAGCTGCTCTTTCAGGACCCTTTTTCTCCTACTGGGTAGTTTTGCCCAGTCTTCATATGGGAGATGCCTAGTCTTATTGGCCCATGTTTGATATCCATGGGAAACCTGCAGCCTCTGAAGGGGAAAATGGGGAAAAGAGGGGGGGAGGAGGAGGAGGAGGAGGAGAACTGGAAGGAGAGGAGGGAGGGGAAACTGTGATGGGATGTAATATATGAGACAAACATAAAGAAAAAAAGAAAAACTCCATTGAAACATTATAAATTTTTATATAGAGAGAGGGGGAAGGGAGGGAAGAGAAAGAAGAGAGAGAGAGAAAGAGAGAGAGAGAGAGAGAGAGAGAGAGAGAGAGAGAGAGAGAGAGAGAGCTACAATGGCACACAGATTTAACTTGGAATCCTAAGGAGGAAAGCGTCTAACAATTCGTAACTCCAAACTGCTCTGCGGGAATACAGGAAGCTGTTCACCTTCCCAGACAATCACTAGTGATACAATAGCACTGGCATCGCACGGATCTCTCCCCTTTGTTGGCTTTTCATTTCGGTTCTGTCTTCCTTTAATGTAATGTATTCAGCTACCTCCTCATGTTAAAGGAAAATGAAAAGGGGTTTTCCTTTAAAATGCCTGACGTGTGACAGAACTATCTGCTGACAACTAGAGAGTGGAAGAGTTCGCAGAGGGAGGGCAGGCACCGTTTCACATGACGGGAAGGTTTTCTTGTTGGCTGTGAAAACAATATGCAAACTGAAAGATTCAAGGCTAGAACATCTAGTCAGGCTACTGAACATGGTCAGCGGTGGGTGCCCAGGACATCATCTGAGGCTTGGGAAGAAGAAAGAATGGATCTTGCTTTAATGATGGCTTCTGTGTGTCTCCTCTGTGTGCAGCTGACCTGGAATGGGACAGTATGTGTCCTAGCAATGAAATACAGGGAAGCAGGACAGACTAGAGACTATTCTAAGAAACCTAGGACAAATAAGGAAAATTCTAAACATGAATCTCTTTGTTTTTCCTTAAACAGGATCGAGTGGACAAGCACTAGTGGAAGAGTCCTCCTTCCCTGACAGTTAAGGAAGGGGAGGACTTTACACTTAATTATAAGACAGGGCTTCCAATGTCCTCAGCTGGTTTGGACAGGATCCTGAAGGGGGCCTCATCACCCTGAGGTTTCCAGCAGTAACAGAGAAGATCAGTGGAAGATTCACAACCGGGCTGGTTAGAGAAGGCTAGCTCTTTTACCTGCTTGCAAAGGACTCCAAGCTCCAAGACTCATCTCTCTTCTTCTGTGGACTGAGCCCATGGTGACCCTCAGCCACCTGTAGCCTTTACCTAAACCCTGCTGAGAGGCCCAAGAATATACTTTTTCATCTGGGTTTCAATAGTACTTACTTCAGTTTTTCTATGACCAAAAGGAGATGTAAGGAGAACTTGCAAAAACAGCAAACCTTTCCTTCCAGGATATGCACGACTAGACAATCCCTTCAAACACTGCCCAGTGTAGTTTGTGTCTCAGTGTGAGGCCCAAGCTCTGAAGTCAATACCGAAAGAAAGCACCAAAACACCAGCCTGCCTTCCGGCTTCTTTGTAGGCTTTTACAAAGATGTCACAATACAAATCTTGAAAGCCAGAATCATCCAATTCAGTTGTAAAAGAAAAATATATTTGACATTTCAAAAAAAATTAGCTTAGAAGATCGAGCATTAAAAAGCCTACAGAAACTAGTATAAAACTTAGAAAAGAAGGGGGAAGGGAGAACAGGGAATGGTGAAAGGATACTGCCCCCAGAGTGTAAAGTTCAAACTAGGGAGAAAGCTAAGGCTGTGCTCACAGAGAATAGCAAATGCCTTGGTCTCTTCTGTAGACTCAGAGTCCTGTGCAGGTAGAATGGGAGGAGGAGACTGTGTGCTGGAGAGTGCTTTGCGCAAGGGGAGCAGTGAGCATAGATGCCAACTGTTCAGAGCACAGTTTCTCCTGTCACAAACCACCAGAGAGCGCCCACTACAGAAGACGTTCTCAATGACCACGTAGATGAGGTGATGCGTAAAGAGACTCCAAGCCAATCTCTATCTCCATTCATTATTTTGCTTCAGCAATGCTAATGAAATAGATAACCCAAGATGAAAAAAACCGCGGTTCTCTTGGCAGGATTGTCTCTTATCAGGTCAATTTGGCTACTTCTGTTATCAAACACCCAATGTATCACTACTAGATACAACTGAGTCTTTAATATGCAACTATAACTGTATTATTGTTTCTTATCGCTGAGACCAAACACTTCATAAGAAGCAACTTAATAGGTCATCTTGACTCATGGTTTTGTGGCAAGGAAGGCATGGTGATGGGACCTGATCCTGTGTATGGTATCGAAGCCTGTAGTGTGGCCTGCTCTCATTTCAGCACCTATTAGGAATAGAGAGGTTGGGGCTAGAAGTAAGGTATGGCTGCAATCTTCAAGTTCTACCCCCAATGACCCACTTCCTCTACATAAACCCACCTCAAAAAAAAAGTTCTACAACTTTCAAAAGCAGTTGCTGAGGACGGACTGTGAAAACACATATGCCTGTGGGAGACTTTCTATTGCCAAATCATAACATTCCAGCACAGTACCATGCGGCTAGTGGTCACTCATAATCCATAAATGTTCAGTTTAATGTTAAAAAATCCATAGTCTTAAACTGTTCAAGAGTCCATATTCTTTTCCTGAAACCAAAGTTAAACTTTTATCTATGAGTACAGCCAAAAGCAAGTCACATGTTTCCCAACAGACAGTGGCTGAGATTAAATATTCCCATTCCAAAAGGGATAGGTAGGGGCAAAACAAGGAAAGATCAGACCCAAACAAGACAAAAAGCCAACAGTAGAACATCATACCCTGCGGCTCCATTTCCAACATCTGGGGCTTTGGGTGACACATCTGGTCTTCAGTAGGTTTGAGTAGCCCTGCAATACACACAGCCTCTCCCTTGGATAATCCTCTCTCAGTACCTTTCTTTGGTAGACGTCTATGCTCCTGGGGTCTCCACTACAACCTGCTGTAACTTCCCAGCTGATCCCAAACATCCTAAAGATACAGGGCTGTGGCTACCTGTTAGGAGCTGGGGAAACATGTCAAAAACTCATTTGCACGTTTACAGTTTTACCGTGTCTTTCACCATGGCTTTTGGTCACTGGAACAGGTGGTGTGGCAACCATGGACTAACAAGAGCAGAGTAACAAGGGAATGGAAGTCTACATAATTTCATAAAGAAGGAATTCTAGGACAGTATATGCATTCTCAGATGGTAAGAGGATATGGAATGGAAGAATTTGAAGGAAAACAACAAGTGTGGATTACAGGATTGCCTTGGAATAGGCAATATGAACTTTAACCTGCTCCACTAACCCTCTCTGTCTCTATTGCAAATACTGGAGTTCTGAGTGGTATTGCCACAAAACACAAGAAGATTTGAGCCGGTCTGCAGACATATTGAACAGATACTGCTGGTGACTTCCTCATTTTCCTGTTAGTTACCTCTGGACAGTACTTGCTAAAAATTCTATCAACTCTGAGGACTACTTTCTGGCCAGGGGAGCAACACCGGGAGTGTGTCAGTAAAGTTGTAAGTGCCAGAGTTTGTCATAAGAGCAGTACTTAATCAGTGATGGAAAAGTTCACAGTTAATTTCTCCACGCCCTTTGTGAGTCATTTGCAGTAATCCCAAAGGTTATTCTATCACTGTCTCCCAGACATACCCAGCAATATTGTTCTGTAGTTTGCTACAGAGGCGGCTAGCTTCGGACATGTATTATCTTTCTTCTCTTCCCAATTTACTTCCAATCAACATTCCCTAAATTCGAGTGTGATAAAACACGTATACACAAAGAGCTGTACTTGCACTGACTTCTGGGGATCTAAAAGAAAAAAAAAACAAACAAGATACAGGAATTCAAATTATGAGGCCAAGACGGAGATGCTGTAGGAAAGAGTCTGATGCCTCTTCCATCACCACCGTTAGAGAGGAAGAGACGTCAGTAGCTTCTGTTAGAGTCAGCTGCAATCCTCCCAAGTCATCGACTTTTCTGTGAGTGGAGGCAGGCAGCTGCCTGTCTGTTCTCCCCAGACAGAATCCATCATGGGCCAGAACTCCAGCTCACGCTCCCAGCTTTGGACTCCAGCTCTGAGACGATGTAGATCCTCGCTCTGGAAAAGCACAAATCTAATGGGTCCGTTAAGGGCTTTCTAGAGTTCTTGTTTCATATTTTCTCAGAATGAAGTGAGTCTGAAGAGTGACAGAATATGAACTAAGCTATCTAAAGTAATGCAGTGCCGATGAGAATTCTGTGATCACTGTTTCAGGGCTTCGTGGGGTAGCACAAGGAAGATCCGATTTTTTTTTTAAATGTCAATGGAAAATATAAGCATGACTGGATCTTATGAGTTCCCTTTCTTCCCTTTATTTCTGAATTTAGTTAGATTTTTCTCTCACAAGCTCCTCTTTTTTCCTCATTTGTCACCTTAAGACATTGTGAGGATGCAAACAGCTGAATGCCTCACAGAATGAAGGTGTTTTATTGGCCGTAGTTAGGTTATTCCTACCATACTTTGTTTTGTTATTTTTGTAAGAAATTTAATAACTCCATTTCTTCTTTCTTTTCATCCTGTCCAAATAAAAAAGCCAAACAAACAAACAAACAAAAAAAACCCTCACTGTTCACTTTCCTTTAAACTATGCCCTAAAAGCCTACTTTCTGAGAAACAGAACAACAAAGGGCCAGAAAGTCTCTCCTCAGTGACATAATCCCACCCACCTGTGACAGCTTCCCCTCCCTTGAGGAACTGCCAGTACACATAGAAGACACCGATCAGAGCCAGAGACTCACCCTGCAGGGAGCCAGGACCATGACAGCCCTTAGCTCACTGTGGGCAGTTGTGATCACTGCCTGTCTAGGTAAGGAGGCTGTAGCTCTCTATCCCTACGGGCATCTAGGGTTTTGAAGAAACAGGGACAATCAGTAGAAATACCGCCTTGACTCTTAAATCCAAGCTTCCGGGAAGCGTAAGTCTGCTATCCCCTGCCTGGCACTGAAATCAAGAGGAAAGGCAGATGAGGGTGGAAACCAGACTGAGAGTCTGTTCCTGATTCTCACCGATGGCCACAATGGAGTCATTTCTCTTTTCTTTTCCACAGGAGCCAGCATGGCTCAGACAGTCTCTCAGCCTCAGCGGGAAAGGTCTGTGCAGGAGACACAGTCCGCAACCCTGGACTGCACCTACGACACGAGTGATACTAATTACTACCTGTTCTGGTACAGACAGCAAAGAGGGCAGGTGACTCTCGTTATCCGCCAAGAAGCTTACAAGCAACATAACGCAACGGAGAGCCGCTTCTCTGTGAACTTCCAGAAAGCAGCTAAGTCCTTCAGCCTGGAGATCTCAGACGCGCAGCTGGGGGATGCTGCCACGTATTTCTGTGCACTCAGGGGAGCCACAGTGACACAGGCAACAGAGGGGGACTAACAGAAACCTCAGATCTCAGCATCTGTGCAAACATGAAGAAGTGGCTGGGGTATCAGATGAGAAAACCATCAACTTTTCCTACAAGTAAGTGCTACTCTCTTCCAACTCCAAGAAAGAGGAGAAAAGGTTATCTGCCCACTGTATCTCTTAAAGTAACCATCAAGATGGCAATATAAGTATTCCTAGTTCCATGGTGCTTTCATAATTGCACTTGACTCTCAGAACTTCGAGTCATACTTACATGAAACAGAGCAGACACTTTAAAGATTTGCTCTGCTCAGCTATTCTTATAATCTAGGAGTTCTTGCCTCCAGGAATTATTGTCAAATGTTGTTTATACTTTTCATTGACCATCGACATCCAAAAATAAATTTCTTTAAACCATCATGCTATGGGGGTCCTAACCAAGAAGGGTATCCACTTTCTGGGACTGGGTTTCCTCTACACACAACACTAGGCTCTGCTTAGTTAAATGTCTTGGTTCTATAAGAAAGCACACTTCCACCAGAGAGTTCAGACAGGGTGCATTTTGCCTGGTTCTGTGGCTGTCACCGAGGTTAATTTGAACCCGGTATGCCCATGGCCCTCTGTGCAAGGTATGGAGTTAATGCCTTGAGAGGGCTAAGTGATCTGGCTATCATGAGACTCCATTTGCTATGACAGGAGAGAGGAAAGAGGAATATAATTGGAATGTGAATGCTTCACAATGCTAACATTGCCGCTTACACACCAACACAAGCAGCAATAGAAGTGTAGCAATAAACTCTGGGAAGATCAAAATGTCTGGAACTAAAATCTCTCAGCAGCGAAGAAGACATCGGTCAGCCCGCTGGGCAGGCAATCAAGACCCACTATGTGTTATCCAAGGAAGTCTTGAGAGTATGGTATAGGAGACAAGAGACAAATGGGTATCAATTACAGCCTTAGCTCCGGCTAAGAGGAGACTAGAGCTCATGTCATGCAACCTTGCTTTATTAAATGTTACAAAGAGTGAAGGCACACAGTGGAAATACTGTAGGGCAAGCGTGTGTCTGAGGAGCACAGAGAGAGCTGGAGCAAGAATCTCGTCAGCATTGCTGTCCCATCCAGAGCCCTATGTCTGATGATAGCCAGAACCGTGACAGATAATGCTGGAGTTGAGACTCACCTACAAGTGATAATAAAACCCAGATGCGCTCCCCTCCTTCAGCCTGCAGTGCCTTGAGAGCTCACAGTCCTTGAAAACATGCCATCTGAACGTGCTACATGGGAATTACCTCAGCCTCTGCCAGCTAAACCACTGTAAGAGGAGTTCTGCATGTGTCTCTGCCAGAATCCAGCCCCAGCCCTATTGTTGCCCTCTCCGCATTAGCGCTCCAGATCCCTAGGACCACTTCCTAAACAGGCTACACTCAGCCCTACAGTCTCTATGTGGGAAAACAAAACACAGGGATTCTTTTTAAAAGTAACAAAGAAAGAAGTGAACTTTTCTGAGGGGATTGCTAGTGTCTCAGCTAGGATTTTACTGCTGTGAACAGACACCATGACCAAGCAAGTCTTATATAGGGCAGTATTTAATTGGGGGTGGCTCACAGGTTCAGAGGTTTAGTCCATTATCATCAAGGCAGGAACATGGCAGCATCCAGTCAGACATGGTTCAGGAGGAGCTGAGAGTTCTACATCTTCATCTGAAGGCTGCTAGTGGAATACTGACTTCCAGGAAGCTAGGATGGGAGTCTTAAAGCCCACACACCCACAGTGACACACCTAGTCCAACAGGGCCACCCCTTCTAATAGTGCCACTCCCTGAGCTGAGCATGTACAAACCATCACAACTAGTGATGGAAAGTGAATACAATTAAGTGACTACGAATAATTTCTCTCAGAATATAATGTGGCAGGTCATGTTTACCAAACTGCAGTCTCTAGACGTACACATCATCATATCTGTTCACCACCCAAAAGGATGATTTCCTGTTAGTCATGGACATTTCGAAAAGGTCCTCTATCTTGGCTAAAGTGTGACAAGTTGCAAAACCAGAGTAAATCCCATTCCAGAACGAGTATAGCTTGTTTCCTAGATCCTTGCCAGCACCCCTGCACACCCCTGACGACAGCTGGCCACAGGAGGTGTTTGTTAGCAGACATCCTTCACTCATGACTCACAGCTCTTGGCTCGCTCCTACAAATGGTCAGTGTCCATCCAAAACAAGGAAGCTTCTGGCCTCCTCTACATCTTCCCCTCAGCTTTTTCTCTGTAACTCTCCCCAGTCTGTAGGTAGACAGTGAGCTCTCTCTTGTTCCCCATTCTAGGAATCTCCCTTCCATACGTTTTCTCAGCAGGAACCTTCTGTAGCAGAGGGCTCAGCTCTCCTTGCCCGTCTTTCCCTCTATTGGGGCTTTCTCCTTTGTACTCCTTGCAGCCACTCAACACTGTTGCTGGCTCAACAGTGGGTGACACTTGAGGGGTTTCCTTCCTCTGGAGCCTCTTCTTTTCTGACTGTCTACCAGGCAGACCCCTCAGAAATCCCAACTGGGGAGAATGCTTCTCTTAGGGTTACTTTATCACCATGTAGGACCCCTCAAGGAAGGTCTTTCCTCACCCCTCCCTGCAACCATAGGCCAACAATATTCTGAACTACCTAGAAATTCTCCTTTGACACTCCTCCTCACAAATCTATCAGCCCCAGGAGTAAGTTCAAACATCCCATAATTTACTACAGCATGGCCTGATCACAGTACCCTCTGAATAATGGCCCAGAGTACAGGAAGGCACAACTTACTTCCAAATTCAAATAAACCTTGAGGCTTTTCTCCAGCACAGTAGAAAGCAGGTGGAAGTCTGCTCATCCAGGACTTTATCTATTTTACCCATCACTGTGCTTCCTGTTTGATTTCAGGTCCTCCTCCATGAGAATCCACTCCCCAAGTCTTCTGGTCAGATCCCCTCTTCCAAAATATGGTGCCCCTCTTCTCAACATCTCTCATAGTTTGACTTCTCCCTCAGACCTTGATCCCCACCACTTCTGCCATATTTTCCTCTCAAAGAAGACCCTTTGCTCCCTCTCTTCCTCCCTGTTAAGACAGGCCTAATCTAAGAACATCTTCCCCAGGCCCAACCCGAACCTCTAACTCACTTTCCACTCATCTCCAAAGAGAGATACACCTCTCTGCCATCACATGCTTGCTCGAGTTCCCCACCTCTTCTATCCAAACCCACTCCATCCTTACTCTGTAATCCCCAGTAGGGCCCTGAGTATATCCCCGTTCCTTTCCCCTCAAAAAGCTCTCTCAAATAGAAAAGTATTTGGGATACTTTGTCTCTGATCCCAACATCTACTGATAAAATCTTTCACTATCTTACCAAGTTCTTTGATCTAACCTGTCATGACATGCGAGTCATTCTGACACTACCCGCTCTCCTAAAATCAAGAAGTACATCTGAACAATATCTCAGGTACAGGCTCATAATTTTCAACCCTAAGATGTGGGTCATAACCCACTAAATGCTGTAGTTTCACACTCAGATGTCCATTGGAATTCCCAGCTATGGTGGTTTGAGAAAGGCCTCCATCTGCTCACATGTTTGAGCACTTGTGCCTGTTGGTGCTGTTTGGAATTGTCTCACTTACTTTTCTATTGCTGTGGCAAAACACCATGATCAAAGCAAAGTATAAGACAAACTATTTAATTGGCCTCATGATTCCAGAGTTTACAACCCATGATAGTTGAGCAGAGGCACAGCATGAGAACCAGCCAAGAGCTTTCATATTGATCCACAATCAGGAAGTAGAAAACAGTGGAATGGAAAACACACTTGGAATGGATCAAGTCCATTATCAACATGGCACCAAGCATAGCCGCCTACAGGCAGACATGGTCCTAGAGGAGCTGGGAGTTCTACATTTGTTCTAAAGGCAACCAAGAAAGCCTAGGTATTCCTCACTGGGTGGTGCTTGAGTACTATAAATACACAAAGCCCGCCTAAACAGTGTCATGCTCCTCCAACAAGGCCACACCTAGTCCAACAACAGTGCCACTTCCCATGGGCCAAGCATATTCAAACCACCACACAGGATAATGAGTTTACTTGCCTGATTCAAATAGGATATGGTTAGAGCTGGTGCCAGAGGGAGAGGCAGGATAGTGCCTCCACGGAGTAGTTAGAGAATGACTATAGCATCTGCTATCTGTTGGGCAAGGATTTTAAGATTTCTCTGAGAAGGCAGGGGTGCCTAATAAGTAGTGGGGACTTTTCTGCTTAGAGTCTGGTCTTCCCCTTACCTGTATAAATAGATGTGTGGTGGACAGATCCAGGTTTGTCAATCAGCATAAGTTGAAGATGAGAAGTGTGGCTGTAAAGGGAAAAGGGAGGTTGCCCACAGAGGCTGAAATCTTAAAGAAATGGGATGTGTAGAGAGGGGCCTATGAAGTAAGAAGAGTCTAAGTAGAGAGTGGGACCCTATAGGGGACATTTGGGCAGATTCAAAGAAGTGGGCATTGTTAGAATAAATCACAGAGGTGAGTCTGGTAATTATAAAAAACATGTCTTCTGAGGTAATGGGTTGAAGAAAAACATTAGCCCATTGCCTATCCCAGAGGCTGAGCTCTTTTACCCTGGAAACCACCTAAGGCATATGGATAGCATCTTTCCTCAGAACTGGTTCCAAGGCTGAGGCCTGGCTGTCTCTGCTAGGTCATGTCACCGCTACTGCTATCCCAACACTACTGAACTAAGCAGCTGGTGTATCCATGAAGTGTTTGTGAGTGGATCAAGCTGCTGCTGCTGACCCGTGAACTGAACTGAAGAGTTCCTGACAATGCAGATGGGATTTGCTCCAAAGAATGATTTCTAAATAGGTCCACTTTCCCCATAGCCCTTCTTTTCCACCATCTCTGATGAGAGACTTCCCCAAGAACCCTATGATGAGATCCAGACCTCAACCAGAAAGAGAAGTAACTTTAATTTTTTTCAATGCTTACTTTTAATGATGGTTCTTAAATGCTTTAACCTCTCTTCTAGCCCACTACTCCTCAGAGACCAAAAAGCATTGCACAGCTAGCTCTATAAGCAAGCCTAGTGCCCATCGCTGTCCATCAAGTCCTCTTTATCTCCATCTAAACATACACATCCTCCATGGGTCTTGCCTCAGCACGTGAGTCTGTCTCAGCTGACATCACTCTGCCAGTCTGCCAAGTTGGCCCGAGTCCAAGGAAGGGGCAAGAAGCCACAGCACACTACAAGAATTTTTTTTTTGGTATGTTTCTCTCTATGGAGTCCTGACAAAAGGAGTTCAACTACACAATGTAAGGCAAACCAATACATGTGTGTCATTAGCAAAGAACCCTTCATCACGTGTCTTTTCACATGCTTGCTTTAGCAGAACTTTCACCTGTCTGCTTCAATAATATTCCTTCACAAGGCTGCCTTAGCCTTTCACCTGTGTCCACTTCAGCTAAATGTTCCTTCGTGTTTGCCCCAGCAAAACACCAGCCAATACAACTGACTTTCCAAAGAACCCTTAGGTTTCTACTTCAAAGAGGTATTTTTGAAAAGTTCTGTTTTGGTTAAATTATGACAAGTTCTGAAAAGCATGTAATTAGCATTCCAGAATTAAAATAGTGGCCAGTGTCCACACTGAAAAGCTTTTGTCTTTCACTCTCTAACATCCTGTTCCTCTCTTTTCCTTATATAACTATGCCTAGTTGTGAGTGGACAGCGAGTTCTCTAGGTTCCCAATCTATAGACCTCCCTCCTGAGGGTTTTCTCTGCTCAAACCAGCTCTGCTGCAGAAGACACTCTTCCCTTGTCTGTCTTAGTTAAATGTCCTCTCACTAAGTCCACACTCAACTGTTTCTGTGACTTCCTGCCTTCATTACTTAACCTGCACTTCTAGTTCTTCCCCCCAAATTCCCATCTCAGTTTATTTTTATCCCTGACCCAAGGTGCCTCAAGTTCATTGTCAGCTCCAGAACTTTCCTTTCTGGCTGACAGAATTAGCCAGAGCCCTTCTCTCCCAGTGTTATACGGGACTGAATCTATGCTGAGTGCATAGTACCTTGAGATGTGCTCAGCTTTCCTTCGCTAAGTACACGAAGTAACATCTCCATGAGAAAAGGCACTCCCCGGGCATGCCAGTACTCATGCTACCCTGAGCACAGTGTTTGGCAAGTGTTGACAAATCTCTAAGATCGTGCTTAATAGTTATTCTATAATCATTCTATATACTTGAAAGACCATTAAAGGGAAGCATCAGATCTAGGGATGTGGTTCAGTCAGTAGAGCATTTGTCTAGCATGCAGGAAGGCCTAGGTGCATTGTCTAATACCAGTGGACAATTCAAGGCATACCTGTTGTCCTGACCCTCAGTGAGGCCGTTGGATTGGGAATTCAAAGACACCCTCACTAGATAGGAAGTTTAAGGCTATCCTAAACTACAAAGGGCTCTGTATCAGAATTTAAAAGGCACATCAATGTATTTCAGTGCAGCCACGGGATTCTTTTAGGAGGAAAGACATGGTAAAAGGTAAGGCTTAAAAGCAATGATAAAGGAAATAATTGTGTACATTTTAAAGAATGAGTTACTTATATTTAGCATAAATATAAATCTGAAAATCACATTGCTTTCATGATAGCTTTATTTATTCATTCATTTAATCACTGATTTATTTTTAATCTATATTGTGTGATGGAGAGAAAGGCACACATCACAGAGTGCATGCCAGAGAACAACTTGCAGGATTCAATTCTTTTTTTTCCACAGGGTAGTTATGTTCTTAACCTAAAGAGGGCGCTGCTTCCTTCCATTAATAGTTAACCTGCAGAAGTTGATTATAAAAAGTTAGATCAATGAGAGAGAGAGAGAGAGAGAGAGAGAGAGAGAGAGAGAGAGAGAGAGAGAGAGAGAATGATACAAATCCTCCTGTATCTCAACAGCTGGACTAGAATGTTTACCTTAAAATTGAATTTTCAATAAATTTCAAAAGGCTAAAGGACAGAGATGATTCTAGGAGCCAAAGATCTGGCAGCTTTGGAGTCTAAGATTCATTTTGTCAGGAAACTACAAAGATGAGAACTGGTCTTTTTTTTTTTTTTTTTTTTTTCTGGAGCTGAGGACTGAACCCAGGGCCTTGCACTTACTAGGCAAGTGCTCTACCACTGAGTTAAATCCCCAACCCTTTTTTATTTACAAAAGTAAATTAGCCTCTAAGTCTTCCCAACTGACCACATACAAAAGGATGAGTTATAATTTTCTGAGCCGTGTTTCAGACTCAGGCCCAAGGCTATGTCTACCCTTGTAGTCCAGGATTATGTAGGGTTGCGTCCTTCTGCAGCAACCTGATCTGTCATCCTTTTCCCATAGTACCTCACGGTCATCAGACTGCATCACCTATCCATGCTGCAGAAATCGTGTTGCTGGAGGACACCCAAGTATTACTCAGAGCTTAATAAATAGTCTTTATCACCTTCTCTGATAAGATCAATTGTAAGTTACTATAATGAATCACATTAAACACTTTTTGGAAAACTTGTTGAAAGTGTTTTGTTTGCTTTATTTTCATCTGAGAATTGAATTATATGAATATGCAGCATCAGACTGTTACCATCGGGCTGGCTTGACCGGGTCTGTTTTCTCTGCCAGTTAAAGAGTTAAAAGGCAGAGAAAAATCTTGAGCTCAATGGATAGCAGTGAGGAAACGTGGGACCCAGCAAACAGGAGCAGGTGGGGTGAGCAGGTGAAGAAATGCAGCCGTTGGGTTAAGAAACACATATATCGTCCCTCAGCTGAAGAATCAAGAAAATGTGGTATTTCAACACAATTGAATACTATTCAGCTATTAAAAAATAATCATGGATTTTGCAAGCAAATGGATGGAACTTGAGAATATCATCCTGACTGAAGTAATGCAGAGCCAGAAAGACGTGTATAGTGTATACTCACTTTTAAGTGGACAATGGCCATAAAGCACAGGACTACCATACTACAATCCACAGACCCAAAGAATCAAGGTAATGAGGTCTCAAGAAAGGATACACAAATCTCAGAAAGGGAAACTAAAAAATCATTGGAAGTAGATGGAGAGAGGGAACTGTGTAGGAGAGATGGTGAGGAGGAGAACAGGGATGGTGCTCAGGAGTGGGAAGGTGGTGGGAGATGGTTGGGAATAAGAATGGAAATCAGCAGGGTGTTCTCTGATGACTAGCTGGAGGCCTGGGACTGGAGAGGATACAGGGAGTCTATGGGGGTGAGTCTAGCTTAGATTCCTACCAGAAGGGGTTATAGAGACTGAAATGGCCACCTCCTGTAGCCAGACAGGACTTCCAGAGGAGGACATCGATCCACTCACAAAACCTTCAACCCAAAATTCGCTCTGCCTACTAGAAGAGCAGGGGTAGAGACGGAGCAGAGACTGAGGGAACAGCCAACCAACGACTGCCCCAACCTGAGACCCATCCCATGTGAGAGAGCCAACCCCTGACACCATTAATGATACTCTGCTATGCTCACAGATAGGAACTTAGCCCAGCTGTCTCCTGAGAGGCTTTATGCAGGACTAGATGGAGGCAGATGCAGAGACCCACAGCCAAATATCAGGGGGAGCCCAAGGAGTCTTGTGGAAGAGTTGGGGATAGAAGTGAGCAAGTTGGAAGAGTCGATGAAACCACAAGAAGACCCACAGAGTCAACATGGGGGCTCACAGAGCCTGGACCATCAACCAGAGAGCATGCAGGAGCTGAACCTAGGCTCCCTACACATCTGCAGCAGATGTGCCGCTTGGTCTTCATGGGGTTCCCCTAACAAGTGGAATGAGGGCTGTCTCAGTCTGTTCCCCGACACTGGATCCCCTTCTCTCGAACTTGGACGGCCTGGATGGGCCTCAGTTGGGGAGGATGTGGCTAGACCTGCTGGGACTAGAGGCCCCATAGTGGGGTGTTACACAAGGGAGGGGTTCCCCTTCTCTGAGGACAGGGGTGAGGGCAATGCGGGGAGGGATTTGTAGGGATGGAACTGGGAAGAGAGGAGGGAGGGGGCTGTGGTCAGGATGTAAAGTGAATAAAAATATTAAAATTGAAAAAATAAAGACACACATATGCTGCAGACACACAGACAAAAAGACCTTCTGCAAAGAAGAAAGGGGTATTACACCGCCTGAGCCACTGGCATCACTCTGTTCCAGCTTCTGCATCTGCAGTTCTCATGAGAGCACGGCGGTGGGTACGTGATAGTCATGGGGTATTTCTCGAGTTTTATGTCTAACTCTGGTGAGAAACCTTGTGACCAGCGTTGCCTTGTGGGATTGCTCAGCCAAGCTCGCACACTGGTTTGCCATGGTCTACCTGTCCTCACCTTCTGTTTACCCACTTGAAGTTTCGATGGTATACATCATCTTAGTGAATCCTCAGAGTTCTGTCGGATAGGCCCGCCGGGCCAGGAGAAGATGTCAAGAGCAAGATGAAGCTTCTACCTGAAACCTGACAGGCTCAGGAGATCAGGAAACCTCCGCTCTCGGGTCCCTCCTTAGAAAACTCACACCTTGGGCAGGGCTGAGGTTGGGAGTGAATACAGCCCATCACTACACGGTTCCTACAAGAGGATGAACAGGCAAAGGGAAAACTGTAGACCCTTACCATATCTAAAAATTTCCTGAGGCTTCAGCCATAACAATAAATAAGGCCAAAGTATGTTTTAGGAAGTCCTCTGGAGTTAAAAACATCTCTGATTTAAAAAAAAAATCCATAATGTACCAAGATTTCCAAGTGGAAATAACAAGCAAGGCAGAAGAATTCGAGCCATCTCTTTGTGGCTTTTAATCTGATCTTCTCTTCCCTTTCTGGTTTGATAGAGGGGAAGTGCATTTATAGAAAGCTTGACACTGTACAGGTGGCCTTGACTAAGATGGGGTGACACGGATTCCATAGGCAGAGGAAATTCATGTAAATGAGATTCACGGTTCTCTGCACTGTGGGTTTTTATTTTTGCTCAGGTGCCTCATTATAAAGTAAGTACTGTAATTTGTGCCCTTTCCTCTCTCGTAGGAAAAAAATTATATATGAAGAACAACAAAATGCTGATGACAAGCTGTCAGATGGATGGTAAAGAATGTTCTCAGATAAACTATGCTGTTCTGTTTTGGGTTTTTTTTTTTCCTCCACAAAATCATTAGGAAACATTCACAAAACTCTTCACAACAATGCATCCCATCAGTATGGTCAAGGTCCTTGACATAGCCAAAGCCAGGTATTTCTCACAAAAAAAGGGGGAGAGGGACATCTTCAGTAAATAACAATGCAATCAGAATCTAAATTCTTGTCTCCAATTTTCTCCATTATCAGAACATTGTCACTGTCAGAATTATTTTAATTGTGTTTCAAACCATCAAAACACTGTTGGTCAGGGAGGTCAGGAGATAGATGAGTCAATTGCAAAAGCCCCTGCTGTATAACCAGGACCTGAGCTCAAGTCTCCCAAACTCACAGAAGATACAGTAAAATGCATCTGAAGTCCCTGTGTCCATAAGGGAAGATGGGAGATGCAGGCAGGACCACCTAGAATGGCCAGTCCACTCCCCTGCCTACAGAACACAGCAACAGAAATAGCTCGAAAACCCTTCCTCAGAGTAAGGTGAAAGGCAACTTCCAAATGTTGCCCTCTGACCTCTGTGCACGTGCCATAGCCTATGTGCACACTTACATATCATATAAGTTTGGGATTTTTTTCTAAATTATTGGTCAAAGAATTATAATTATACCAATACTCTATTCTGAAAACGTACTGACTATTCTATATCAACTTTTCAGATAGAAACAGAAGTGGGAAGAAAAAGGGAAAGGGGGAGAGAAGAAAAGAGAAGTTATTAAAGAAAATTTAGTCCTTACATCAGCCTGGACTGTCCTCTCATTGTCTACCCCACCCCCACCCCAAATTTTTGTTTCTTTGAGGTTTTCTTTTTTGTTCTTGTTGCTTTGTTTTTGTCTGTTGTTGTTGTTGTTGTTGTTGTTGTTGTTGTTGTTGTTATAATTGTTTTGGCTTTATAATATAAATGTTATAATATAATTGGCTTTGTGAGACGAGGTCTCTCTACACAGCCCTGGCTGTCCTGGGATTCACTCTGTTGACCAGGATGGTCTTGAACTCACCAAGTGCTGGGATTAAAGACATGCAACACCACACAGGGCTCTTCCTCTCAAATTTTGTCTCTATTAAAAACAATTTATCACTTTCTTCTTTTCTACTTCACCCCCAGACAACATTCTGCGTGTACCTTTTGTCACTTGAGAAAGACTTATTCTCTGAAGAGAAAGATAAACACGTTGACAAGTTTTGTAAGTGAGATATCACCAATGACAGCCCACTTGGCTTACCATTTCCTGTTTTTGAAGGCGCTCCAGGGCAGCTGAGAGCAAGGACTGAATCTAAAGCTAGCTTCCAGCATGGCATGGCCGTGTTTGCTATGGGTGCTCTTGGTTTCCACTTCCCTTGGTAAGAAGGCAAACACACTTGCTTTTACTAGTATTCATTGGGAATGGGAAATCGGGAGAAGGATTAACAGCACTGGGTTCTGAGAGCAGCATCATTGGGTCCAGCTTTCAGAAAGCATAACTCTGGTATCCCCTGCCTGGCACTGAAATCAAGAGGAAAGGCAGATGAGGGTGGAAACCAGACTGAGAGTCTGTTTCTCTGACAGAAACCACAATGGAGTCATTTCTCTTTTCTTTTCCACAGGAGCCAGCATGGCTCAGACAGTCTCTCAGCCTCAGCGGGAAAGGTCTGTGCAGGAGACACAGTCCGCAACCCTGGACTGCACCTATGACACGAGTGATACTAATTACTACCTGTTCTGGTACAAACAGCAAAGAAGGCAGGTGACTCTCGTTATTCGCCAAGAAGCTTACAAGCAACATAACGCAACGGAGAGCCGCTTCTCTGTGAACTTCCAGAAAGCAGCTAAGTCCTTCAGCCTGGAGATCTCAGACTCGCAGCCGGGGGATGCTGCCACGTATTTCTGTGCACTTATGGAGCGCCACAGTGACACAGGGTACAGAGAGGGGCTGACAGAAACCTCAGATCTCAGCATCTGTGAGAAATGGCAGGAAGTGGCTGGGGTACCAGCGGCATACATTAAAGAACTGTCTTTTCTCTAGAGGAGAAAGTCCTCATATGCAACTGTAGGAAACACAGAGGTAAATCAGTAAACTGCAGTTCTCAAAACAATCATAAAATGCAGGGAATGTAAACAGCTTTACAGTTTTGCAAGGTGTGTCCACATGTATTATTTCATCGTCTATCAAAACTCATGTGCATACAATGGGTCAGACATTTCACTGTGAACCAGCAGACCCCCGAGCTTGACCTAAAGTCATCTGAAAATTCTGTCCAAGTTTTTAAATTTAATTATTCTAAAAACTACGTGTATTCATTACTTACCTGTTGCTATGATAAAACACCACGGCCAAGGCAACTTAGAGAAAAAGAAAGTTCGTGTGTGTGTATGGCTCAAGAAGGATGGGCTCATCATGGCCAAAACAGCACAGCAGCAGGTGGCGTGAATGGAAGCTGCTGAGAATTGGAAGTTCACATCCCAACCATGGACGTGAAGAGAGAAAGCTAACTGGGAGTGGGGTAAGGCGTTACACAACCGAAGCCTGTCTCTTGTGCCGTATTCCATCCAGTATCTCCTAAGTCTCTTTAAATATTGTCACCATCTGGGGACCAAGTATTCAAATACTTGAGACCAGGGGGACATTGCTCACTCAAATCAGTACATAACCAATTTTATGTGCATATTCCACAATTTCACCATCAATGTGTGTGTATTAATATATATGCATATATACATATATATATATATACATACACACACACACACACACATATATGTTTCAACGTCTTGTTTGCCCTACAGGTCTTCATTTTATACACTATTCTCCTTTCCTCAGCCTTGCTCACTGTTCTGGCACATTGCAAAAAATCTGGTTTTGTTTCTTTGCTTGTTAGGGATTGAATACAGAACGTCATCTACACTAAGCCAGTACTCAACCATTGAGGTACATCCCCAGCCCTAAAAATCCCCATCCTCCACCTTCCCACATAAGCTGTCTGAGTTCTCGTGACATGTTACTTCTCTCTAATTGTAAAATCGTTGGAAAACCGACATCCCGTCTAGGCCTTTGTTTCCCGACTCATCTGTCTGATGAGTCTCCTTTTCTGATCTGGAGCCTTCCTCTGCCTGGCAAAGAATATGAGACTATTAGTGATTATTTGTGCTGAGGCAACCTGAAGAAGGCATTTGGGAAATCATCTCTAAAAGTTTGGGGCCAAGTAGCTGTCTGACAAGAGTGACCACCCTTATATATACCCACTAAGGAATGAGGTATTTCTGGATAATGGAAGGTCCCACCTTACCTAGGCTAAGGAAAAGGGGTTTTGTTTTGTTTGTGGTTTTTTGTTTTGTTGTTAATTTTTGTGAGGGGGGAGGGGTTGTTTGTTGGTTTAAATAACAGGAACAGTGCCTGTGGTGATTAGAATATGCTTGGCCCAGGGAGGTGTGGCCTTTTTGGAGGAAGTGTTTCACTATGCAGGTGGGCTTTGAGAGAGCTTCCTTCTAGCTGCCTGGAAGCCAGTCTTCTGATCGCTTTCGATTCAAGACACAGAACTCTCAGCTCCTCCAGTGCCATGCCTGCCTAGACGCTGCTATGCTTCCTACTTTGATGATAATGGACTGAACCTCTGAACCTGTAAGTCAGTCCCAATTAAGTGTTTTCCTTTATAAGTGTTGCCTTAGGAGCTTGCAACCCCATAAGAACAACAGTGCCAACCAACCAGAGACCCAGGGACTAAACCACTACCCAGATACTACACGTGGACAGACCCATGCCTCCAGCTGCATATGTAGCAGAGGATGGCCTTGTTGGGAGGAGAAGCCCTTGGTCCTGCCAAGGCTGGATCCCCCAGTGTAGGGGAATGTCAGGGTACGGCGGTGGGAAGGGGGTGGTTGGGGAGGGGGAACACCCCCATAGAAGAAGGGGAAGGGGATGGAATGGGGGCTTATGGACAGGAAACTGGGAAAGGGAATACCATTTGAAATGTAAATTAAAAAATATCCAAGAAAAGAAAAGAGTTGCCTTGGTCCTACTGTCTCTTGACAGTCATAGGAACCCTAACTAAGACAGTGCTAGTATTTCTTTTCATGTTCTAATCCCCCATGACAGTTGTCATGACTTAGCACCCAGGTGCACCATTCATTCCACCTGATCGCTTTAAAAAGTACAGGAAAGAATAAGGCAGGCCCAATGGGCGTGGAATCATATTTAGGATGAATACAGGCCAGGCCAAATGCTGAACCATCAGTCAGACTGATAATTCATTTTCCGGAACACATCTGTTCCTCCACTCACTTCAATTCTAAGAACACCCCCACACTCGAGTCTTCTCTCTACTTGTAGGCTCTTTAGAAGCGCCAGACATGGACTAACATCAGTGAAAGCATTGCTCTCACAAAGGCAGAAACCCTCAAGCCTAGTGAATTTTTTTCTCTCCTTTATTCCAGCTCGTTGATCATCAAGATTCACAGATTCAGCCAAATGTCACCATCTTATCAGCACTTCCTTCTCCCTTCTTTGCTTCTAGTGCCCCCATACAGCTCTTCTCATTTGAATTGATACATAAATATCCCCCTAAGCTCTCCGTTCTCAATTTATCTCCTTGAAAAGCTGACTCATATAGCCCCAAAGAATGGTCTAATAAAAGTCAGATCATCAGTATTTCCCCTTCAATAAGGACCACATTCCGTGGAAGAACAATGATTATTAAAGAATGTAAGTTCCATCAAAGCACAGGGTATCACTATGGGTTCAGGATGCCTTGTAGGATAAATGATCGAGTCATCAATTGATCAATTAATTAGCCTCCTACTTATCAGTTCAACCTCATTTGCTATCATGTTCCTGTCTGCATCCCATCCCCTCCTCCAATCGCAATCTCATCATGAGTTTACCAACCTAATTCATGCTTTTGTTGGAACTTGCCCTCGTCAAGGAACACTCACCCCACTTAACCAACTGACTACTGTTTACAATGTTTCAGACAGCCCACATGTCCATCAGTGGTTGGATAAATAATAAAGATAAAAATATGGCACATTTACCCAATAGAATGGTATTCCATATTGTTAACAATTGAATTATGAAATTTGAAGATAAATGAATCTAGAAAAGGTGACCTGAGTAAGGTAACCCAGACCCAGAAACAACAAATATTCTGTTTTCCCTTATATGTGAATGCTAGATTCTAAGCAGTTGATAGGCAGGCTACACTCCATGAAACTACAGGGATCAGGTGATGAGTAAGGAGCTAAGGGGAAGAGGAGGGTCTCCTATGGAAAAATAGTCAGGAGACTAGGGCAGGATGATTGGACAGGGAGAGGGGAGGAAGAAAGGAGTATGGGAGAGGATATGGGAAAATATAACTAATACCAAGGGCCACTTTGGAGATCATATGGGATCTTACTACTGTAGAAGCTTTTTAAAATATATACATATATGAAAAATTCTAAATGGAGTCATGAAATAATGGGAGAGACAATGCCTCGGCTAAACATCTTTTGCCTCCAAGTGAAACTTCAGTGACAGGCAGGAATGGGTTCCATCTAGGTGAGACATAGTCCAAAGGGAACCCACAAAAATCCCCAAACTTCTCAAGTTATTGCCAAGGCAATTGTATGCTCTCCACAAACTGATGGAAAGTCCCTGTTGATGAAGACAGCAAAAATATATTACATGCACTGAACATGAAGAAATTAAGTCAGTGCCTAACTCCAGCCTTCACCCGTATTGACTCGTGCTTGTGGAAGCAGAAGTTACTCTGCATTCTACCAGAGAAGAAAGGTCAATACAACCACAAGTTATGTGATCTTACAACGGTAACCCACCTGTAGGACATAATGAACTGAACTGCCTGTAGGACATAATGAACTGAACTGCCTGTGTGACACACTGGACTGCCTGTGTGACACATTGAACTGCCTGTATGACACACCGAACTGCCCGTATGACACACAGAATTGCCTGTATGACACACTGAACTGCCTGTATGACACACCGAACTGCCTGTAGGACACTGAACTGCCTGTATGACACACTAAACTGCCCATATGACACACAGAATTGCCTGTATGACACACTGAACTTCCTGTATGACATACTGAACTGCCTGTGTGACACACTGAACTGCCTGTAAGACACACTGAACTGCCTATAGGCACACTGAACTGCCTGTATGACACACAGAATTGCCTGTAGGACACACTGTGTTGGTAGCCACCTGTACCGCGCCCAACGTGGGGCCGATTTCCTGTGAGTGAGTCAACAGGACACAGCTGTTGTCCACCCCGAAGGACGCAGTGCGCATGAGCCAAGCACGTCACAGCCCGCTCTCGGGGCATGCAAATTGGGCATTGGGGCTTGCGCCAATCAGGTAGCGACCTAAGCATATATAAGCAGTGCCTTTTCCTCCCTCGGGGTCCCTGTTCAAGAGAGCTGTACAATAAAGGCTTGTTCGCAGAAGAATCCTATTGCTGCGCGTCGTTCTTGCTGGCGAGACGTTGGGTGCGCGACAACACTGAACTGCCTGTATGACACACTGAACTGCCTGTATGACACACTGAACTTCCTGTATGACACACTGAACTGCCTGTGTGACTCACTGTTGCAATAGTGGCATAAACACTGTGGAAGGAACAACCACTCTTTGGTTGGATTTAAGGCCCACTCCACAAGATAGAACCTGTGCCTGACACTGCTCGTGTGGCTGAGAATCTGATATGGTATAGACCATGTGCTTAGGGAGAAAGAAAATGCTGTATATCGTTTTACTAAAGAGCCACAGTAATAAAGTAACTCCTAATGGGATTCTGCTATACCCATAGATATCAACCATCATCAAAGAAGCTTCCTCTTAGTAGTAGATGGGAACCAATATAGAGACCTACAACTGGAAAAAGTGTAAAGAGTGATAGATTGGGAACACTCAGTTCTTCATCAAACCCCTCTCCTCATGACTCAGGAAGCTATTCAGAAAAGGAGACAGAAAGAGTGTAAGAACCAGTGGGGATGGATCACTCCAAGAACACAGTGTCTTCTAGACACAATTGTATTTCTTAACTCACAAAGATGGTGGCAGCATACACATAGCCTAACAGATTGAAAGCCAGACAGGATCCCAGTGCTTTCTTTCTTTATACCTTTCTTTCTATCTTCCTTCCTTTCTTTCTTTCTTTCTATCTATCTTTCCTTCTTTGCCTGCTTGTTTTCTAGCGAGAAAGAATGGAAAACCATAGGAGCATAGACTCCAGTGGGTAGAGAGGTGGGGAAAATCTGAGAAGAGTTGGGTGAGGAGAAACTATGATCCTAATATAGTGTATGAAAAAATGTTTGCAATAAAGAATATTTTTAAAAAATGAAAAGTTGTTTCCAAACATCCACTCCTCTTTACATGTAGTAGTGGGTTATGTGCCCAAGTAGAGCTGATAACTTCCTCCTTTTAGGTGAACTAAAATCCTAAGCATAGTTATAAGACAACAAACCTAACCGTTTACACCCCACGTGATTTTTACTGCCTCCCCACTAAAGCAAACTTTAGTTGTCATGAACTGAGTTTTATCCGCAGTATCAGTGCTTTCATCCTTTAACTCATAAATGTGGGGGTCAATTTTTTAGTAAAATCAATTGATAATATTCTTCAATATAATTTACAGAGATACAATTTTAGATTGCTAACTCCTCTGCCATTAACTCGGAACTCTAGGCTAACTCCAAGGGACACATGTGTGCTGAAAATCAATGTCAATAACAAAATTGTGTTGGCAATAACTGTCGTGAGAGTAG
This sequence comes from Rattus norvegicus, assembly GCF_021556685.1. Lineage (NCBI taxonomy): Eukaryota > Metazoa > Chordata > Mammalia > Rodentia > Muridae > Rattus > Rattus norvegicus. The sequence goes on from NC_141548.1 coordinate 30,985,065, forward strand.
CTAACATTCATCGACTGTGGATTTATCTCTCATGTTCTGACAGATGTATAAGATGTACTACTTCAGTAGTCCCAACAAATCTAGGTATGGTGAATATTGATATCTCAATTTTATAACAAGGATTTAACGTTCAGAGAAATAATGTTGCCTAGAACCAAATGATATACATGTTCACTGGATTCTCTGCTACCCAAAAGGGAGGAAGAATCTATAACATGCCTCATTAACTTAATAGCTGTGTAGATAGAATATAAGAAAGATATGCGTGAAAGTGGTTCTGTGCTGTGTCTACCTCTCACTTTACAGTAACACAGTGAACCTGACATCACTTATTTTTATTAGTATTTCTATGTAAAATTAACACTTATTGATTTTTAACATGAATGATTTGAGCTTTTTAAAACATTGGTTGAGGGTTGGGGATTTAGCTCAGTGGTAGAGCACTTGCCTAGCAAGCGCAAGGCCCTGGGTTTGGTCCCCAGCTCCGGAAAAAATAAATAAATAAATAAAACATTGGTTGATAACTAGTTTTGGTTATTCAATGTTTGAAACTTTTTCACTTCATTTTCAAATTACTCTCTAAATTTAAACTCTAAAATAAAAATTTGGCCAGGGTTGCTGGCAAATGGTCAAAGTGTTAGTCTATCTAAAGAAAATGGCACCCAATGGAAAATATCTCATTAACATTATCTCAGAGAACATTTCCGCTTGTAACTTCTTCAGTGTATTTTTTCATATGGCCAAAAGTGGGTATGAATGTGCTTTCCAATTATTTTCCTCTATTGAAAACTCACACACACACACACACACACACACACACACACACACAAACACACACAATTGTCTTAGTTCCTCCTCTATTGCTGTGATAAGACAACATGACCAAAGTAACTTATGTAAGAAAGAATTTACTTCATACTTAGGCTTCAGAGCATTAGAGTCCATGGCCATCATGTTAGGAAGCATGGCGGCAGGCAGGCATGATGCTGGAGCAGTAGATGACAGCTTACATTATGGTGCAAGTGTTTTGAAACCTCAAAATCCACACCCAATGATACACCTTCTCCAACAAGGCCGTACCTCCTAATTCTTCCCAAACAGTTTCACCAACTAAGAGCAAGGCATCCCAACATATGAAACTGTAAGGTCCATTCTCATTCAAACCACATTGCATTCCTGGTCCCATACCATAATGCAACATCAAAGTCCCCATTGACTTTAACGGTCTCAGCACAGGATAAACATTCAAAATCTCTTCGGAGACTCAAACCAATGTCTTAATTATAACCCTTTGTAAAAATCAAAAACCAAATTATATGCTTCCAACATACAACGGCATTGAATATACGTTATCATTTCAAAAGAGAGGACTGTGAGTATAATGAGAAAATACTAAGTTAACAGAAGACTAAAACCCAGCAGGGCAAGTAAGCTGCAAATCCTGTAGCCCCATGTCTGATGTCAAAGGCAGTAAATCCATATATTAATGCTTGTTATATTTTTTAAATTATCTAAAATAAAAAGTAATTTTACAGTTATATAATGTCTCTATTGGCCAGAAATTTAGCATGTGTAGAGATTGAGAATCATCTCCCCAATTCTCATAGATAAAAAGGTGAATAAAAAATATTTAATAGTTCATTTTATCTGATTGCTGTATTAAATTGTATTTTTTTAATTTAAACTTGAGAACAAATAAAAAGAGAGCTTGATAAAACTTGCGACAGTAAACTTAACATTAGATTCTGAATATGTCACCAAAAATGTTTGCAAGAGTAAATGTGGAGAAATTAGGGCATAATTATTCCATTACTCTTTAGAAATGGTCTTGATCATTTTTGTTGTTGGTACATAAGAGTTTTATTTAATCAACTCACAAATGTTCGCCATAATGAACAGCTAATTTGGATGACTTTTTAAAACAAAGGGTGATAAAAGCTAACAAGAATAAAACTACCCAGTAAATAAAACTAAAACAAACATTTCTTTTACTTAAAACAAATATACATATATATGTGTGTGTATGTATATTATGTATAAATATGTGTGTATATGTATATACATATATATATGGAAGAAATTGTGTGGAGTATTCTAAATGTTATAGGTAAATTCTCAGCTAATCTTCATGACGTGGTGGTTGAGATTGGGGATGGGGCGATTTTGTCAATAAACCTAATAAATTTCCTTAAGCTTGACTTGTACAGAGAGGTGCTGTGAGTTCCAAAAGTATAGTGGACTGGGCTCTTGCTGATGCAAAGACCTTTGAACATGTATCTCTCCTTAGGAAGGGCAGTTTGAAATGGCATGGTTACTAACAGCATTGTGAAAGAAATCTGGGAAGAAAGAAAGGCAATGCTGCGGCTAGCTTTGTGGGAGGGGCGTTGGGGAGCAAGGAGAGCAGGTTCGATAAGCACTAGCCTGACACTCCTGGGAAATCCACCTGCTTGTTGCAGCATGCTCACTTAGCAATCCATTATCACTGGGAAAATGTTTCTCTGAGCTGAAAGTTAATCTACAAAACTGGAAGAAAAATTAAACCCAGAGAGTAATGTGCGTTACTGCCTTAATTGATGTTCGATTGCTATGATCATGATCAGGGAAACCCACTAAGAAAAGCATTCAATTGGGAACTGGCTTACAGTTTCAGAGAGTGAGTCCATTATCATCATGGCAGGGAACATCGACAGCAAGCAGGCAGGCACTGGAACAGTAGCTGAAAGTCCACCTCTCCTCAGCAAGTTGGAGGCAGAAAAAGCAAGACTGGGCTTGGTATCAGTGTTTGAGACCTCAAAGCCTACCCTCAGTGCCACACCTCCTCCAACACGGGTACATCTCCTAATCCTTCCCAAACAGTTCCAACTGTGGACCAAACATTCACATATATGAGCCTGTGGGAGCTACCCTCATTCAAATCACCCCATGGATACAAACAATAGCTTATTTTGCAGTCTACTCTTTTACATTTTTCCTCTAAGCCTTTGTAGAATCAGTGTTTTTGTGCTTTTCTCAATAAGGACTTTAATAAAACTTGAATGCAGCCTTACCCCCAATTATGTGAAAAGTATGACCTTTTGCCACATTTATTGGTATTGTATTGTTGTCTTGGATGGTCAATTTCTTATACTTAAGCTGTAAAGTCCTGATTCCATATCCAATTGGTTTAGACAGAAAGGAAGCTGGCCACTATTTTTTAATGTTATCATCCTAACATTCAAATATTCTGTCAGAAGAACTCTAATGAAGCACATGCTTTGGAACATTCTTAATTACTTTTTAATAGTCTGAATTTGGCCATGAAGGAAAGAGAAAGTTGATTAATTTATATCAAAACTTTCTGATGCTGTGAGGTAGTTTGGACCTTTCTTCATAGCCATCTGGCATATCTTGGCTTTGAACAGCAACTTCGTAGAAACATACTTTGCATGCAAAGTAATGTTCATGAAGTAAATTCTTTCTATTCTATACCTTAACGGAAAGGTTTTATATTTCTGTGGATATGACAAGAGACTAGATATGTCCTGTGAACTTGCCTCTAACTTAAAATGACCTTACTAAATGTACGCCAACATCCTAGATACAAAACCCATTCTGACTACTTAGGAGCTACGGGAGAACCCAGTTGTTAATTCACAGCATGCAGTTCCCCCTTCCAAAGAATTTCTTCAGATTTTCCTTCTTTCTTTCCACCAATTCCTATATTCTTTGTTGAAGGCTTCAGAAACTTCTTTACCAATTTCTTGAGGTCTGGTGTTCCTAACATTTTTTTCTAGGTTACAGGCAGGTTATGGAGAATTCTATTAATTGCCCATTGTCAAGTAGTACCTAATTGCGTTAGACTGTACGACATTTTTTTCTTTTCTTTTATTGGATATTTTCTTTATTTACATTTCAACTGTTATCTCCTTTCCCAGTTTCACCTCCAGAAATCCCCTATCCCATCCCCTTTCCGCCTGCTTCTATAACTGTGCTCCCCAACACAACCACCCTCTCCCACACTCCCCTGCCTGACATTCCCCTACACTGGGGCATCAAGCCTTCATAGGACCAAAGGCCTCTCCTCCCATTGATGCCCGCTAAGGCCATCCTCTGCTACATATGCAGGTGGAGCCATGGATCCCTCTTTGGCTGGTGATTTAGTCTCTGGGAGCTCTTGGGGGTTCAGTTGGTTGATATTGTTGTTCTTCCTGTAGTGTTGCAAACCCCTTCAACTCCTTCAGTCCTTTCTCTAACTTCTCCACTGGGGACCTGCTCTAAATCCAATGGTTGGCTGCAAGCATCCTCGTCTGTATTTGTCAGGCTCTGGCAAAGCCTCTCAGGAGACATCCACATCAGCATGAACTTCTTGGCATCCACAATGGTATCTGGGTTTAGTGGCTGTGTATGGGATGGGTCCCCAGGTGGAGCAGTCTCTGGATGGCCTTTCCTTCAGTTTTTGCTCCACAATTTGTCTCTGTATTTCCTACTGTGAGTATTTTGTTCCTCCTTCAAGGACTGAAGCATCTGCACTTTGGTCATCCTTCTTGAGCTTCATTTGGTCTGTGGACTGTATCTTGGATAACTCCAACTTTGGGGCTAATCAGTGAGTGCATAACATGTGTGTTCTTTTGTGACTGGGTTACCTCACTCAGGATGTTATTTTCTAATTCTGTCCATTTGCCTAAGAATTTCATGAAGTCATTGTTTTTTAATAGCAGAGTAGTATGCCATTATGTAGATGTACTACATTTTCTGTATCCATTCCTCTGTTGAAGGACATCTGGGTTCTTTCCAGCTTCTGGCTATTATAAATAAGACCGCTATGAATATAGTGGAGCATGTGTCCTTGTTGTATGTTGGAGCATCTTTTGGATATATGCCCAGGAGAGGTAAAGCTGGGTCCTCAGGTAGTTCAATGTCCAATTTTCTGAGGAACCTCCAGACTGATTTCCAGAGT